>NW_008628952.1:0-97409 GCF_000691845.1 Merops nubicus
ACTTGTTACTTGTGAGAAGAGGCCAACTCTCATCTTGCTCCAACCTCCTTTGAGGGAGTTGTTAACACTTGTTACTTGTGAGAAGAGGCCAACTCTCATCTTGCTCCAACCTCCTTTGAGGGAGTTGTCGAGAGCCAGAAGGTCTCCCCTGAGCCTCCTTTGCTTCAGGCTCAGCACCCCCAGCTCCCTCAGCCTCTTCTCCTGAGATTCATGTTCTAGAACCTTCACCAGCTTCATCGCCCTTCATTGGACACCATCCAACACCTCAAGGTCCTTGTAGTGAAGGGCCCAAGTCAAGTACTTCTGGTGCTATTCTGGGCCATGGCAGCAGATGGGAGATATTTGCAGCTGATAAGCTATTTGTGTCCAGATTACCCAGACTGGCTGTGAGATCTGAAGTCTTAAATGAAAGAAAAGCAAATCAACATGAAGCTGCTCCTTCAGCTCTATGAACTTTAAAGAGAGTCTTCATTCCTGCAGCTCTTTCTCCAAAAGTTCTTTAGCACGTGCCCATTTAAAATTAGTTTTCTTGCAGTATTTCAGTCCCATAAATGGCTTCAACTTACACTGCAAAAAGCTGGATGATCACAATCTTGTCATGTAGTGTATTTGTAAATCCTGAATACAGCAGTAGAATATTTGAATTCCTTACTTGACTATTTTTTTGCTAAGGGAAATGTCTGTTATATTACAAGAGGAAATCATCTCTTTCATCTTTCTTGATCTTTTCCTTTCCAGCCCTCTGCCCTTTTCTTATCAGAGCTACAGCTGCAGATATTTTTATTTTATTTTATTTTTTATCTGATTTTGAGATGCAAGTGAAATCTCCCAAATCATCTGTGGCATTTAAGATCAAGATGGTTATTGCCCATCTGAAAGGACAAGAGTGAAGTCAGGAAGCTTGAGAAAAGTCCTGAAGAGATTTGGGGGTACTAAAGTTGTAATGTACTAATTTTGGCCTGGGTAGACCAAAGTGGCCTGGGTAGGAAATGTTCAGATTGACTGTATGCAGTAATACAGGAACCACTTCAGAAAATTTAGTAGGTTCTAGGCCACCAAAGAAAGCAGGGCACAAACTACACAAGATTATCTTGGAATAAAGTAAGAAGCACCTTTGTAGCCTGGATTCTTACACATGAATTAGTTTTCCAGGTAATTATGACTTCATAGATTGATAGCAGAGAATATAATTCAGTCTTGAAACAAAACAAGGCAGTTATCCTTAAAAAAACAACTTGTGTTGTCCTCATTCCCTTTCCCAGTTGCCCTTTCAGCTCTAAATGCAATAATGTATTGGTAGCATTTTAGATTCCAATAATTAGTGCTTTATTCAGTGATTCTGGAAGAAGGGCCAAGATGAAAATTTGGACTGGTGAGAGAATCCAGGGGAATAATTGGAATAAGCCAATTTCTTGAGCAGCAGATTACTCGTGATGCAGCAGCGTGACTTTTTCAAGCTGATTTAGTCCAAAATTACAGGCTTGCAGATATGTGAACATCAAACAAAGACCAATGTTCTCTTCATATCTTTCCTTTGTCATGGGCTTACATGAGGCTTACACGCTAGAAATATTAGTTGAGTAGATACTGAGGTTTAGATATATAATATGAAGAATAAGATTGAAATGGTAATTAGTTTAATAGAATCTTTTAATTACTTGTATCATTTACTTAATAATCTCCATTACATTTTGAAACATCTCTAAACCAGGAAGCAGATCTTCCCAGAAGATCTGGTGGAGATAATTAAAACAGGAGACTGATTTTTTTTTCACAGTCAACATGACAAAAAGAAGAGAAACATTTTTCCTTTGAGCTCGAGCTTTATCTCTTCTGCTTTTAAGATGCAGGGATGGAGAGCAGTTTCAGGGCCCCAAAGGCTGTTTTTTGTGCATGCTGCAAAATTCAGATGTGACAGTCTTTTTATCAGTGAGTTTTGAACAGGAGTTGCTCAGATTTTTATTCCAGCACTGGCTGGGTCTGGCTGGGGAGGTGCCACCAGCAGCCCACAGCCCTGCCAGCAAACACAGGGTGGGACAACACTGGAATGAATTTTCCTCTTCTAATTAATACAGAGAATTTTTGGATGTCAAATCAATACAGAATTATTTGGAGGAAAATTCCCTGGTCATTTGTATGTGTCTTGTTTTATTTTCCTCTTCCTTTTTAAAGGGGTTATGATTTTCCCTGAGATGCAGTTGCTTCTGTCTAGTTTTACCCAAATCCCTGACATCTTGTGGATCTGTTGAAGTGGCTTGAGATCAGTGGAATATTCTGGTTGGAGCATGCTATGACCTGTGAATCAAGAGAAGTGCTTATGACAGCTCTTCTAGCTTAAATATACCAGATTCCCTTGTGTTAGGTGGTGTTGCCTTACCTTAGAAGAGCTGCTGACTGCAAGAGGGTGGAGATTAGGCAGTGAGGAACAGCAGTGCTCTTGCCTCACCTCTTTTGATGGCTGAAATCAAATCTTTCTGGTGAGGATGAATGAAAGCAAAGGAGTTTGTTGCTGTCCACCTCAGGCTTTTTCTCATGTCCATGCCTATAGACCTCCAAGCATTCATACACCTACGTGTGCACGTTGGATGCAGTGGGGAGCTCCAGGAAGAGCTTCTCTTTAGCAAGAATACAGAACAACTCCAGATTCTTACACTTCCCTGAAACCCTTGTGCCCTTATTGAGCTGTGTATTTGCTCACCAAAACATCTCCTATGTCTCTCAGCTTTCCATCTGCCTGATGAGAAGAGCTCTGAGCTCCCTCTTAGCTTTCAAAGACAATGATGAAGTGGTGGTTGGGATAGTTTGGAAATGAAGAGTGTGGCCAAATGGGGAAGATCTTTGGGAACAAGTCTTTATCCAGTGGCTTCCATTCTTTGGGCTTGTGTTCTTTTTCTCTCCTCACCTCTTTTTAAAAAAAAGATTAAAACTTTTTATTTTTGATGGGGGTGTGTGTGGGAATGAAGATAAGCTTTTAATAGTCAATAAACTGTATAATGACTGTGATTAATATGCACACAAGGTAACTCAGGGATGGGAAAAAGACAGCTTGGTGAGTCTAATAAATGCTTTAATAAGTGAATCTGCTTCCTCAGTGCTTGGGGAAGAACACACAACCCCCAGAAAAGGAAACCAAAACCCATTCTGGGCTTTTCAAATTACCCTTAGAGATTGGGCACACAGATTGCTTATGGTATTAATGCAAACAGAGTAGCCAAATCCCTGGAAATATTGGTCTTAGTCATGTCAAATGCCTGGAGGACTTGGTGTCCTGGAGGGAAGCATTTCTGCAGAGAGTTGGGAATTTGTGCTCCCACTCTGGGCTTCAGCAGCCGAGACCTTTCAGGCTGTTGAGTCCCAAGGTTTTAAATAAGCTGTGCTGAGTAAAACCCCTACAACTAGGAGGGAAATTTTATTTTGATATAAAATTTCATTTTTACTCTTTTATATTATTTTATTTTCCCCTCCAAACCCAAGTTTCTATTTGTTTTTCTTGTTGTTACTCTAATGGGCTGCCTCAGCACTACTACAGCCATCAGATGAGGCTGCTATGAAACATTTAAGGGTTTAAATTATAAACTCAGAGTGAGGAAATCAGTGAAGCATGATTAGCTGAAAGTTTAAAATATAATAGTCATATTTTTCATCTTCATGGATAGAAATGGCTTATGTCAACTGTAATGTGGCTTCTAATATATATTAATAGGCTCTGCTCTGATATAGATGGTTCGTACACCTTTTGGCAGATGGTTGTGATATTAAAGCCTATAGAGTAGAAATTATTCATTTACTAAAAGAAAACAATGCATGAGGAACAAGCTCCATTCTGATCAGAGATGCAGTTCCAGTGCATCGTGCCTGCAGCCAAAAGGATTAGAAGCAGGATCAAATTTAGCAGCAAAATTAAATAAATGAATAGATAAATTCCTGTGTCAAAAGGAGCTCGGTGGTGTTGCAGCTTATCCACGTCCCTGGTTGTGTCTCTGTCTGTTTGCTCCTCTCTTTTTAGAGGTTAGATGGTACAAAGCCAAGGCTGTGGCTCAGCTTGGCCTGGGAGGGTTGAAGTGGGGTCATTTCTTTGCCTCATGGTGGTTGGGGTGGCTCAGGCTGCTGCACTTGTACATGCATAAGGTAGTAAAATAGTCTGGCTAAAATATGGATCATAGAATCGTTTGGGTTGGAAGAGACTTTGAAGATCTTTGAGTGCAACCATCCCCCAGCACTGCCAGGTCCTCACGGACCCATGTCCCTCAGCACCACATCTCCATGGCTTCGAAACCCTTCCAGGAATGGGGACTCCACCACTGCCCTGGGCACCCTGTTCCAGGGCTTGACAACCCTTTTGGGGAAGAAATTTTTCCTAATGTCCAACCTATACTTCCCCTAGCATGACTTGAAACCATTTCCTTTTGTCCTATCGAAAGGAGTTGTTGTCTGGGCACTGTATCCTCTTTTGTGTGTTGTTCAGAAAACAGAATTAGCTGGTGATGAATCTGTGAGTCCTTTTAAGTGCCTTACACTCCTCAGGTAATGGCCTGACAAATGATGCAGGTTTTGGAGGAAATCACTTTAGCAAACACTAAAGGGCAGTGGCCTCAGCACTGAAATGCAGCAGCTGCTTTGGTGATTTCTCACTGGGCTCCAATATCTAATCAAGTTGGTGGTTTGTAGTGGCTCAGACTGGTAACCTTGACATCACTGAAAGGATCTAGAAAGTGAGATTTTTATCAGAATTTGCATTTTGTTTATTGGAAATCTTTTGAACCCTCCTCATTCCTCAAGTTTTCAACAGTTGCTGTTGGTTTGTGCTTTATCAAAATGATTGTCAGGGTGCTTAATGAGCTTTGTGCCAGCCCAACTGCTTTAGTAACATATGTCTCCAGCAAGAACCTTGCTCCTGCTGGCTGGGCACGCTGCTCCTCTCTGCAGGCAGGCTCCATCTCCCTGCTTAGCATATCCAAGCAGCATTTAAATGTTTCAAGACACTCATTTTGAATTAAGACTTACCACGACCTTTGCATCGAGCCAGTCCCTTTGAATGCTTGCTCCACAATGAAGTGGAAATGATTTTTGTGCCCATCACAAGGTGGGATAAAATTGCTTCTTTTTACAAGCTGGGGTTGTGTTTTCTCTTTTAAAAGAAAGCACAAGGAAGCTGCATTTCCATTCTTTGAAAAGGAACATTATGAGATAAGGTGGTAACTAATATTAATGCACAATAACTGCCTGGCAGGTTTGCACCACGTGCTGACACCTCCTGTCAGAGTCACTGTAGATGAAGCTGAGATCTTTGCTGGAGATGGAGCAATTGCAGATGGAGTGATATATAATTTACTGAGTTGCTTGTTAATTCTATGATGTTATGAAGTCTCCTGGGCATGTAATTACTACAAATGTTTACTTGGCTTTATCACATAGTTTGACACGATATGGTAGCAGTTTGTACTTTGCTTGATATTATACTGTTAAAATTTGTCCCTCAGTAGAATCCTAGACTGGTTTGGCTTGGAAGGGACCTTTTAAAAGTCATCTAGTCCTGTCCCCCTCACGTGAGCAGGGACATATTCAACCAGAGCAGGTTGCTCAGAGCCCTGGCCAACCTCACCTGGAATGGTTCCAGGGATGGGGGCATCAAACATCTCTTTGGGCAACCTGGGCCAGTGTTTCACCACCCTCAGTGTAAAAAATTTCCTCTTTCTATGTAGTTTAAATGTCCCCTCCTGTCACAACAAGCTCTGCTAAAAAAAGTTATGACTTAGCCATAGCATGCAACCATTAGGCATCAAGATATTAAAGAAGTACAATGAGACTAAAGGCATTTTAAGAACACTTTCTACAGCTTGGAATTACAACATTCATCCCCTCTCCTGCTGGTTCCACACTCTGTAAGAGCTGTTTCCTCAGCTGGGGTTTAGTTTTCGGCAGCTCTGGCGAGCTCAATAACAATCCCCCCAGCAAGGCTGTGGGGAGCCAGCCTGACTGACAGCTATTTTAAGCCTTTTTCTGGTCCAGGATTAGCAAAACATTTCCAGGCAGACCTGTCTGAGTGTATAATACATGGGTTGGTGGCCACGCTGGGATCTGGGCACCCACGGGAGGCTTTGTCCCCCCTAGGGAAGCTGGGATGACTTTGGGATGGGATCGATGTCGTTCCTCCCTGCAGGTTATGTCTCAGCCCCTGATCTCTGCAGAGCCTGGAGCCAAGGCAGTGGCAGCTTCCTGGTGAAACTTCAAGCCAGCCTCCTGATTATTCATTGCTAAATTGCTGCTGAGAGGGTTTTTCAATGACGTTGGTTAGCCCCAGAGTAAAGGCGTGTGTCTGAGCTGAGTATTTCGGGGTGGATGTAAAGCTTCAGCTTGTTTTACAGGCTGCTGATCTGGCTTTTTAAACCAAAGTTGGGTTAAAATCAGCCTGCTTTGCCCTGGGATGTGTTCTGCAATGCCAATCCTGTCTATACAGCAATCCTTCAGGTCTGAAAGCAGATAAACTGCACTTTGTGCCACTCTGGAAAACTCTGGATGTTTTCTGGAGTCCTGGGTTGTCCCTTTTAAGTGGGAGAAGCAGAGCTAGAGATAACAGCCAACTTTTGGGATAGTTCCTCCAGGCTTGCAGCTTGCTGGTAGCAGCCCTGAAGCTGATTTTGCAGCTAACAAGAGCCACTCCCAAACGCCTGGGATGCCCAAACTTGTCTGGGATTATAGAGGCTTAAACTATTTGTTGAAAACACTGTTTCTTTGAAGTATGAAAGTGGTTTTCCTCATGCCCAACCTGTGAGCCTATTTAAATGTGGGGCAAGCCGAGAGGGAAAACAACTTTCCCTGGAATAAAACAAAAGTTGCAAAATTAGAAACACTGTTACAAAAGAAAAGAAAACAAAATTAGGAAAGTGAAACTTGACATTTACCTGGGTTAGCAGCTGCCAAAGGCGTTACCTTTGGTGCTTCCAGCCTGACAGGGCTCAGATTTTGGAGATGTCTGTCAGAGGTGGGAATCTATTTGAAGAATTCACTGCTCTTTGGGTTTTAAATTTTTTTCTAGCTGCTCTTAAATGTAAAAGGCATTTTATAATAGCTCTCCAACTCTCCCTAATTTCTCCACGGAGTTGAAGGGCCTGTGTGTTGTCAGTCTGCATTTACTTGCCTGGCACCCAGGGGAGTGCTAATGAGCTTGGGTCTGCTGGAGAATGGATGCAAGGAAAGGGGAGGGAGTCAGGATACTGCCCTTTTTCTGTTCCTCCCAGGAAACACACTAAATACCAGCTATTTAGCCACGTTTACAAACAGCATAAATCACATTAGTAAATCCCCTCCCCTCAGAGGTTTTCCTGAGGGAGGTAACAGGGTGGTCCCAACCCTAGTCCTGCTTTGCTTCTGTCAGTTGGAGGGACAGGGAAGAGTTCTGGTGCATGGGTGGAATTTGATAGATTTCCTCATAGAAACAGAAGATCAGATTTATTTTTTAATGTATTTTTTTTTTAAGAGTGAAGGTGATGTCAGTCAGGAGCATCCATGCTGACCTCAAAGGATACAGTCTGGAGCAGATGAGAGTGAGGGCTGAATCCTCTTGTGCTGGTGTACTGGTACAACTGAAGAGCTTGTACAGTCTCAGCTGTCTAATAGAGCTCAGTTAAAGATTTTTAAAAAAATAAAATAAAATTTGGTGCTATCAATTTTCTTTCTGTGCAGTAGGTGAGACTCTCAGAGTCAGGCTTAGACCATTCTTGTGCTGATGTACTGGTACAACTGAATAGCTTGTACAGTCTCAGCTGTCTAACAGTCTCAGCTGTCTAATAGAGCTCAGTTAAAGATTTAAAAAAAAAATAAAATAAAATTTGGTGCTATCAGTTTTCTTTCTGTGCAGTAGGTGAGACTCTCAGAGTCAGGCTTAGACCAGGTCCAGATGAGTCCAGACAGACATCTGCTCTGCAAGAGGCTGAATCCTCTTGTGCTGGTGTACTGGTACAACTGAAGAGCTTGTACAGTCTCAGCTGTCTAATAGAGCTCAGTTAAAGATTTAAAAAAAAAATAAAATAAAATTTGGTGCTATCAATTTTCTTTCTGTGCAGTAGGTGAGACTCTCAGAGTCAGGCTTAGACCAGGTAAAGATGAGTCCAGACAGACATCTGCTCTGCAATACATCACTGGGAAAGCAGCTTTTCCCCAAGCAAGTCAAGCCTTTACTGGTATTTGGACAACTCAGTTGCCTTTAATACTATTCCTTGGGTTTCCTGTCCCAGCAGGAGAACAGTGAACAGCTCTGCTAACACCTAGGGTAGAATAAACCCAATGCCTCACTGATTCTGGCTGGGAAATGCCATCAGGGATCATGGGGACATCACTGTACAGGCATCATGGGGACATTCCTATACCTGGCTGCTGACTAGGAAGAAATTAAGAGAAAGGAATTTCCAAGAAACCTGTTTGAAATTTGTATTTCTCAAGAATTCTCTTCTTCACACTGTATTATTCACCTTCATCCTCTGTGCAGACCTGCTTAGCATCCGTTGTGATACCTTTTCCCAGATCTACTTTTCAGGTATTGGTGGGAGAGAAGGAAAAAGAAAACCTATTAAAAATCACTTGGTGTAGTGCTCTGCCAATTTACAATGTCAGAAAAGAGAGAGGCTGTAGTTAGTACTAAAGTCTAATTATGCAAATGACATAATTTAGTAATGATTTCCCAGCAAGTTTTGCTTCTTTTCCTGACTGTTGATGGTTGTCCTTGATAGCAAATGTCACGGTGCAGAGCATACAATTAATTTTTGTGGAGGCTTCATATCATTCCAGGGGCTCAGAGCACAGGAGGTCTGGCAGGCAGGGTGGAGGCTGCTCAGCAGACCTGTTATCTTTGCAAGAACAAGTGTTGTCCACAAGGATGCCAGGGAGAGGAGAGAAAACTCACACAGCAGCAAATATTTAATTAAAAGAGCTGCTTGGGCCAACTCGTTGTGGCAGCAGCTGCTTAAACAGAGATCTGTCCTTTAAATAACTTCAGCTAAATAAAGGGAGAAAAAGGAAAGCAGAGGGAAAGCTCAAAGGGCATGTGCTGTAATTGCAGAAGTGGGCTTCATTTTTACATTGCCACGTCTCTTGTAGCTGTCAGCTTCTTCTCTGCCTGTGTGGAAAACCCAGGATGCTTCAAGCTCTGGGAGTTTTACACTATTGCCAAAAAAGTAGAGAAAGGAATGTCAAAGAAATTGATGCATCACCTGCCAGCTCCTCTTCCCCTTATGTTAGATGTGCATGAGGAAGGATCCCTCCCATTGGCTTTTCTACCATGTAGAATAAACCAGAATTTGGTAGCTACAGGACTGGTTCTTTTCTAGTATTCTCTGGATGAATTGTCAACCAGCACGTGGCTCCCCAGTGCAGCAGGTCTGGCCCTGGGCACTCATGCCAGGACCTGCCCTCCTGGCAGCTCTCTGCATCTAATATCAGGCTCTCTGTGAGTTCCCTTTGCACCTTCTTGAGCTGTCACCTGGACCTCTAATGAATTCATGCTATGAAATACTATTTATAATAATACAGACACTTTTATCATGCAGTACCTAAGAGCACCCGTCGGGCTTGCAGATGGAGTTCAGCTCTACAGTAAATGATGTTGTTTGCCCCAAGGGTTGAGCCTGATGGACACATGGTTGGGTTGGACAAGCAAGAAGAGCATGGGGGTGTCTGTGCACTCGTGTGTGTGTTGGGGAGAGGGATTTGAAGTGCTGGGATCCATAAGGAATGAAGCCATGCAGTTCTTGGGAATCTTTGTAGGGTTGCAGCTGGCTGCAAGGAAGCATGAAGAAGCAGAAGTTGTCAGAGATATTTGAGAGTAAAATGTATAAGAGGTGTTGTGCAGTCGTTGTCTTTTTTTCAGAACTGAATCCTCTCTTTTTCTCACCCATTTTCTGGTTAATCTTTCTAAGGTGCATAATTAAGTCTCTGAGATAATGATTGGAGGGCAGTAAAGTGGCTCCATCCACGTGTTGCAAGACAAATGAGAGGAAAAACAATATGACCAACAGGCCTCACAATTCCTCTATTTAATTTTTATTAATAAAAAGGTAGAACAACACGTGTGATGCTACAGAAATTCTGTATGAAGTGAATAATTTTTCATGTGTGATATGGAGAGAGCTTGGAGTGCATGGATTTGATTAATACAACACATCTGCAGGAATCATGGGGAACAGGCACCTTTTGGAACAAGGAGTAATATTTAGGGGGTGTAGTTTTAGGTGCATGAGTTTTACTGTTTCCATGGAAAGCAAACCACCAAAATTGAAGAGAAAGGGCAAGTAATGATGTAGTTACACTTGTCTAGTTAGTGGGCATTATTTCAGGGTTGTTTGTTTCTAAACCTACTCCTCTGGTCTCAGGAGACACTTTAACAGAATCCTGTTGGCTAGCTGAGGGCTAGCCTTAAATTTGGCTTAGTTTTGCCCAATTTCCTTCAACCCACTTTTCCCCAGGTCGTTAATAAATAGATGAGTGATATGTTTTGCCAGGCCTTCAGACTGCTCAGGTAGTGTCTTTTGCTGCCTGAGTTGCTTCCTTGTTGTTCTCCACTTAGGCACCTAGTTGGAGTCAGATTATATCTCTAGAGACCAACTCGTGCCCTAAAATACACCCAGTGTGGATGTGATCTGTCTAATGAAATATCTTCTGTGTGACCACCTGAAAATGCTGCAGTCACTGAGAGCTGCTCTTCTGCACCTTGCTGCTAGTGAAAGGGATGATGGATGTGGATCCAGGGGAGAGAGAAGCAGAATTAAAAGTCTTTTCTTTTTCTTTAACAACTACACTAGATACATTTAATATATAGTCAGCTAACTGTCTTCAGTGCAGCTGATTGATGTCTTGATTCAGTCCCCTGGAAAAAATAAAAGCCATTAGTGGAGAGAAGCAACTGTTGCAGGCAAAAAATCGTTGGGATCTGGAGCCTTTTGAATGACACTTTCCTCTTTCAGTGGTAAAACTACCTGAGTGAATGCAGAAAATCTGCTGCCCGTGCTCAGAAATAATCTTCCCCTTATCAACAACTCGGTTCCCCCAAAAGCCTTGGTACAAAACATTTCCATTAACCCAACCTGTGGAAACAAAACGATGACCAGATAAATTGGAGCATTATGCTATTCAGAAGAATAGCCCAGGCACTTCCATTAGGATGATAAACTCTTCCCTCCCTCCCTGGAGATCCCAAGAACTCGTCCCATCAATTTCTCCTATACTTCTGCTGAGATCATAATGGCTCCTGAAAAAAAAACAGGTGAAATGAGCATCTCAAATATGTGGGCTGGGATTTTGCATTTGTGTTTTTCTTGAAGCTTATTGGGTTTTTTTTTAGCTGTAAAAGGAATTACTGTAGATTCCAGCATTGAAAGTAAACACAAGTAAAGTAGGCAATGCAGAATAAGGATCAGGAGGATCCATTCCTAATCTTTGCCCCATTGTTTGTTCTAGTGCTTAGACTTCCTAACATATAAACTGGGCCAAATCCTGCACCTATTCCCCTAAGTAAATTCTTCTGGTGGTGCTTCCTTTGTAGACTGCAAATCCCCCCTGGTAAGTGTTGGATCCTCCTGTAGAAGCACCCCAAGATACCCAAACTGAGAGGAGGTGCTCCCTGGCCAGATGCCACGTGCCAGGACTTCAGAAGTTGTCCTGCAGTGACATGGATGGTGTTTAACTTGGATCCTTAAACGTTTTCATGCAGTGTCTCTGCTTAAATCCTTACAGTTCACTTGATTTTATTTTTTAAGGAGTCTTTTGTATCTCTAGTAACACGGAAAATGTTGGAAGCTTAATGGCCTTGAATTATTGGGGAAAAAAACTGTCATGAAATCCTCCTGGAAGAGCTAATCTCTTTTATTACACAGAAGGAGGGGAAAATCAGAGGCAGGCAGAAAGTACAAGAGATTGCTTGCTGTGAAACCCTCCGTTGCCACGAGTTGCTGCCTGCAATTTAAATTAGAGACACGGTGTCCCAATGACTTTCCCTGTCTTGTAGTGCTGTTGTGCTGAGACACAAGGATAACGTGGGTATCGGGGGAGATTTGTTTCAGTTTTGATGTTAGTTTTGCTTTGATTTTAAGATTCTGTGTGTGAAGCCTGCCAAGATTTTCCTCTCGGGATCCTGGGAACGTGCTGAGCCTCCCTGGAGTCCGTGAGGCAGAGGAGTGCTGTGAACGTGCCTCTTGCATGGCAAAGATGAAGCAGTGGGCTCAGATTTAGGGGTTTTTGATATCTGACAGTGTTCCCCAGTGTTGTATGTTGTGAATGAGTTCCCCTGTCTGGGATGCACCAGGAAAAAATGATCCCTAATGGCTCGGGTGGGAATAACAGCTGTTTTCTGCTGTTTCTAGAGGTGATTCATTTGGAATTAAATACCTTTACTTCCCTCCCACCCTATTCATATTGTCACCTTGCTACTAGCACAGGAGACCCTCAACTAACCACAAACCCATGCTGTGAAAATCCCTAACAAAAAGTGGAAGCCTCAGTGCTCTGCAGTGATTTCTGTTGCTCCCAGATGATTTTCCTGGCACATGGATTGCCCTCGAATGGAGCCCTGTAGGTGCTGGGTGCTGAAAATTTCCCCCCCCTCTCCTTTACCACTTGATAGAGTGCAGAATTTTGGAGGAGCCTGTGCCTTTGGGAGGGGGACATGCTGTTTTCACTGAGCTGAATGAACAGTCTCATGAGAGCCCAGGCTTGCCAGGAGCCCTGCCTGGCAGATCCCCTGCCCACATTTCCAAGTCAATAGGGCTCTGCCTGCCTTTGTGGCTGCTGAAGGATGGAGCTGGAATCCTAAAACTAACTCAGGCATGAGCTAGGTTTCAAGGGATGTTTTCAAGGTGAGGCAGGATTTCTCCTAGGAGGTGTTGCTTTACTAGGAGGGGTGTGTTTGTTGTTATAAACAGGAGAAAGCTCATGATTTTGCTATTCTTTTGTGCTCTGCAAGAGGGAGAATGAGCCTACAAAAGAAGAAAACGCCTTTGCTGCAAATTCCTTCTGAAATCCAGGAGAATTTGCATCTCCTCCCTTGGAGGAGGCTGTCATTAGCAGTCTCATCTGAAAACAAACTGCAACCTGCTTTTTATTTCCTTTTGTGCTTGGCTGACACGCCGTCAGCCCCAGTCACCCAGCCCAGTTGCTACTGGATGTTGGTTTCTGCTTCATGCTTGACCTATGAGCCGAAATGCTAATCGCTGAGGAAAATTTCAATTAATATCAAACTAGTTTCAGCCAGAAAGGGGGTAAGCTGGTTCAGGAGATGTCGTATCTGGAGGAAAATATCTAATGGCAAAAGCCTCAGACAATGGTTTAATTTTGAAGCGTCTGCTGTGCATTCAGATGGATCTGCAAAGCTTCAATCTGTGCTGGTGTGTCACCAGCAAGGGGGAGGGATTGTCATGGTGTGTTTGTAGGTCTGTGAAAAAGCCATGCTCCCAACGTTCCTCCACTACAGTGTTATCTCCCTGGGCTGGAATGATTTCATTGGTTAACAAAAAATGAACGAGGGTATGGCCATACGTCTAAGAAAAGGAGATAAAACACATACAGGTGGGGGGATTAGACTCTTCTTCCAGCTGTAAATGTGCTTTCTATCTCAAGCCAGGAACCTGGTTTTTATGGTGACTTGTCCAAGTATTATGCAAACCACACTTTATAGTATAATGAAGAAATGTCATCTGAAATTTCATCATGGCATTTTTCATTCGACTTTAATTAGCAAGTTTCTAAGGTACCTAAATAATTATAGATTTCTCAGGAGCTTGCAAAACTTCTACACAAGGAATTATGCTGCAGGATGGGGTATATACAGCTCAAGGAGACTCTTAGATCCAGATCTTCCCCTGGAAGAGAGGTTACTGCCACAGCAGAACTGAAAGAAGGCTAGAAGAAGATGAATGTAGACATATAGACTGGTTCCCACCCAAGAGAAGACCAAGTTTGTGTCTACAGACCTGAAATCATCTAGTACATGAGATCCTATAGTTGCCCAGTTGGCCTGGTCCAAATGTGATGTGGGGAAAGAACAATTTTTACATGCAGGGTGGATGGCCAGAGAAGCAGGACCTTCCCAACAGGGTTGTCAAGCCCTGGAACAGGCTGCCCAGGGCAGTGGTGGAGTCTCCATCCCTAGAGGGATGTAAAAGCCTTGTAGATGTGGTGCTGAGGGACATGGGTTAGTGGGGACCTGGCAGTGCTGGGTTAATGGTTGGACTCAATGTTCTTAAAGGTTTCTTCCAACCAAAACAATTCTATAAATTTAACACCATACATATGGTGGGACTCATTATCTCAGGGGATGGAGTTCAAAGTATATCACCACTTAAAAAGAAAAAGCTATTTAAATCTGTGGAAGAAAGACCTGTTGGTAGGTACTGCAGACAAAATTTTAGAAACAGCATCTGGCTCTGAAAGTCCCCAAAGAGCTGTAGGAGAACATAAATACCAGGAGAGGATCTTCCTGTACTTATCTGCATCTTCCTCATCAGGAGGGCAGAGCCAGAGCAACGTTGGTGGGACCTGGTGTGTCCTGCTCATTGTTGAGCAGAGTTGTTATATTTAAATCAATACCAATGTTTTTATTTATTCCCCTATTTAAGACCCTTTAGAAGGGTGGAATTTGGCTGCAGGGTGTTCAGGTCAGTGGTAGGAATAACCACACCAATGGGTAACTCTAATTACTTCTAAGTGCTGTGTCAATAACCTTATAACTCAAGTTTAATGATGTGTTCATCATAAACAACGTCCTGCTCACAGTTAACATTCATTTCTTTGGTTATGGGAAAGCTAAACCAGGTATTGATTTTTTTTTTTTGCCTCATTTTCTTTTGAGTCTTTACTAAAAGTGCTGCTTAGAGGCATTTTGAGCTCTGAGGGTCTCCCGACCATCCTTGCAGGGCTGATAATTTTTGGAGTAGCTTTCCATTACAGATATCCACAGCTGCAAGAGATGTGAGATGTCCAAGAGAAATCATTAACCATATTAACAATTTTCAACCAGATTTTAAATGGTTTGGGAGACTAGGGTGTGATTTAGTGAGACTTAAAGGTGATGGCACTTCAGGATTGTGTTGGGAACAGCTGGGAGTAGATGGGGAGTATGTGTAAAGATGGAAAGCTGGTGCTGGCTGTCTTCTCCTGGGGTTGGGGAGATGCTCACAGGGCTTTTCAGCTTTCTTTTAGCTCAGGGTGGGTCTGCCTGCCTGGGAGGTGCTCTGCCCAGCCCACGTCTGACTTGGCTTCCAGAACACCAGGACCTGTTAAGCTGGGCTCCCCAAACCCCTAGTTATTTCTTAAAACCTTGTCCCAGGGAAAGGAATTCTAATATTTCCATTTCACAGCAATGTGCACCTATTTCTTTATTATTTATTTTAATTCTGTCCCATTTTAAGAGGTGTTTGGGTTTTTTTTTTTGTGGTTGGAGAAACTTAAACATTATAAAATTAGGAAGGCATAATAGTCACAATCATAACTGAAACAATTTTTTTGAACTAATGTTGAAGTGGTTTAACTCTGCTGAAAAGTTTCACTTTACATGTGCTGCCCAGTAACATTTATCAAGTCCTTGGCAAGATAAATAATACACAGACTCCTTTCACTGAATCTCCTGAGAGTGACACTGCATCTAAAAAAATATTAATATCTTTATGCCTATGTGCTAAAGTTGATTTGGATATATTTTACCACGGAAGGAAGAGCATCTGTCTGATTTGGATGATTATTTTAATCGCCCCCGGCATCTGCAGCACGGGCTGCTTTTTTTGGGAACTGCCAGTATCCAAAAATAGGTGGTTGGGATAGGGTTGAGTGAAGGTTATCTTCTCCCTGGTACTAACATTGAGATGTCAAAAAGCTTTTAGGGGGGAAAAAATCTATGTATAAGATTGACACCTGAAGTAAAATGATGATTTCTGATGAATATTCCTTCCCATCTTTTCCAAACATGAGTGACTCTGAATGTGGAGGGAGTTTCAGGGTGGGGGGGGAAAGGAGAAAAGAACTATATCTGCATAAATACTGTTGTTGTAGCATTACATTTAAGGTTTCATTATCACAAATCTCAGCCTTCCTTAGCTAATTAGCAAAGCAGAGAGGTGTTCCTGCCTGTGGCCTGGAAAAGCTCAGGGGTGATTGATCCTGAGTGCTCCCTGGGGCTCAACCTGTGTCCCAGGGGACCACAGCCCCTGGTTTGGAAGCTGCTGGAGGACCACTTGGTCCCACACTACCTATTTCCTCATCTCATGAGGGTTTTGTCACTTATTTGCTGGAAGGCTCTGCACAGAAGGGAGAAGTGGGTGTGGAGGCTCCTTGAGTTGGAGCTGAAAACTTTCTGAGTGGAAGTCCTTGGCATTATGGGTGTCACCTACAGTGTCCCCTGAACCAGGGTGTGCAGATCAGAACAGTGAGGAGGGGGAAACAGGCAAGCAGAGCATCCCTGCTGCCCTCCACTCAAGTTCCTCAGCCCCTGAGATTGCCCACAGTGATCTTGGATTGAATTCCTCTTTAGGTTTCATACCACCAGCCTCACCTTAGAGGCCTCCAAAGGTGATAGGGCTTCAGGAAAGTGCCTTCAGAAGGGAAGGAGCTGCCAGGTTGGGGCTGACCTCAGGCTGAGCTGTGCAGGGATGGAGATGGATGATTGGCTCTGGAGCATCAGTGCTGGTTTGGGATGGGGGATGTTTATTTCTGTGTCTGGGATCTTTTTCTTTTCCTGTGATTATAATCAAGAAAGAGCACGAGTCCTTAATTAAGCTCCTGTGAGAGACAGTCACTTAACTTAGAACATACTTTATAATTAAACAATCAAGTTTTTATTTCTCTTTCCAGGCAGCATTTTTGTTTCAAGAGTTTTGTTCTGTTATTCTGCAACTGGGGCTGCACAGGGAGCTGTAATTTCTAATTACCAATGGCTTTTATTCAACAATCCTGCAACGTGTGTGTCGCTGAGAAATTAAATCTGATTCTAGCTAATGAAAAGGTCAGCCTAGAAATGTACCAGTATTGAGCTGGGGGAATCCAGCATATTCATGAATATTTGTGCTGTACAAGACTTACACAGGGCCCAAACCTTACATATTTTAAGAGGGAAACAAATAGCTGAGATTGATGCCATATTTAGCAGTGCAATGTAATTTCTCTTGGAAGCAGTAGACCAGTAATCTGGGAGTTTTGGCTGTCGTCTTGCTACTATTTATGAGCAGTTTTAATGTAGTAATTACATACAGGGAAAATTGTTCACTAGGTTGATGAGATAGATGGAAATTTAATTCTTTTTTTCCCCTCATTTAGTTGTCCAATGTTTTTATTGCACGCTTCTGGAATACAATAGAATAAAAGAATCTGGAACTGCATCACTCCTTGGAAATACTGATATTTTGAAAGATTTGCTCACTGTAAGCTAAAGGCAGCTCATTAAACAAACAAATGAGCTGTCCTTAGAGCAATCAGTATTTACTATTAACTGAACAGCACAGTAAATAATGAATTGCAGGTAAGGAACTACAGATAAGTATTTGCAGTGAATTCAAATTACTTGACTGAAGCCTGAGGGGGAGAAAAGTGAATAGAAAGCTAGAAATGGAAGGAGGAGGGGGGGGAAAGAAAGAGGAAGAGGAGGGATCATAAATGTAACATTTGTGGTAGCAACACCTGATCTTTCACTGTGCCAAGGGAAGGTTTTCCTGCAGTGATCTTTTGCCCCCCTCCCCTGCACAAGGGGTGCTGCAGCCAGCTCCTTGGGAGAACAAAGGAGAATGTGGGATTCCTGGGGAAAAAAAACACCTCATTTATTTCTCCAAATTACTTAAGCAGCTAAACTGTTCATTTGCTAGGACTGGCATGAGATGAGAAATTTTGATTTAGAGTTTAATCATCGTCGGAGTGAAAGATTGTGCTGGGCAAAGTTTGGGTGTTTAAGGCGGGGATGGATGGGGTGTCTGCAGGATGTCTGAGGTTGGAAGGATGTCTGATGTTGATGTGTCACTTAGGAAGGGGCTCGGGGTTGTTTGGGGGCTGGAGATGAGAGGGAAGGGCAGTGATTTAATCAGGGACTCAGCAGTTTGAGCTGAGCTGGGGGCCTGAGGCTTGGTGGGGCAGTCAAACGTGTGACAACCATACCAAACGCCTGACACTTGGCAGCCCTGTCTATCCATCACCTTATAGAAGGCAAATCACTTGACACAGGCCTCCTTGGGAGGAGGAGGAATGTCTCACCTGTCTGGCTGCTGAGGGCCATCAGTGTCCAGAACAGGGCACAGAAGGGAGGCCAGTTGAGTGGGGCATGGAGGGGGAGATGTGCCTGAAGTGTTAGCCTTCCACATTAATTGCTGTTGCAACCAGCACAGCCAGGGTAACACCTCTGCTATTCATATATAGAATTATTATTATATATTTTATAGATATACACCCCATTATTTAATATATTACCTCTCATATATATACCTATATAATATGTATGTAACATAGGACCAGGAGATTTATCTTGCTTGACAATGATCACAAAGCAAACACCTCCCCAAAGATGCTGTTGCTTAATTCCCATCACCCTGGCACTGCCCCTTGTGGAAACCACCCCAGAATAACCCAGCAGGGGTTCAAAGCTGCTGCAGGGAGATTTCCAAGTGGCCTTTGGAAGTCTCCAGCTGCTGTGTGTGTGAGTCCAGCACCTTCAGTCCCCAAATGCTGCTTCCAAATGCTGGTGCTGTCAGCCCCTCCATTAGTATTCTGCACAGGGAAAAGGAGCAAGGCACTAGACAGAGCAGCTAATTGCAGCAGCCTGCAGAGGCAAGTCCTGCTGTACCACATGATGAAGGATATCCTTTTCATTTGCTACACTGCTGCTTTGCTCTCCAGCACTTTATTAAAAAAAAGAAAGGGGAAAAAATAATAAAAAGGGGGGAAAAAAAAGGAGAAAGTGTAAGCTAATGGGTTTGGTTAAGGAATCAAGCTGTTTTTCTGGGTTTTCTTGAATTTAATCAGAATCTTTACAATGCTTTGTGATGTTCATTAGGAAAAAAAAAAAAAAAAACACCAAAACTTTCTGCTCCTCAGTCTGCCACCTTAGCAAGCAACACATCTCCTGTAATCTCAGATGCCTTTCCTCTGGCTGGCATCCTGACACGGGCTGCTCTGGTCCCCAGAGCTGTCAGCAGATGGGGGGAGAAGAGGGTTTTGCTGCTGCTAAAGCACCATCTGCAAGCAGCAGCACTGGGCAGATCTTTAGGAGCCTCGATTGCAATTGTGTGGACAGAGGGTTTGTGGTCAGAGCATCTGTTGTAGCATGGATGACACAGATCTGGAGCTGAGCATCTGCCAGGACCAGGTAAAGCAGAGTAGGAGAATCCTGTTCCTGCAGTGACACAGTTTGGGGGGTGGCATCTCAGTCAGCAGGTCCCAACCCCTCCAGTGCCCTTCTGCAGAGGGAGGCACTAAGCAGATTAGTTGGCTTCTTCCATCAATGCCTAAGATACTTATAAGACATCTGCTTTTTAGCCTCATTTCTCTAGAAATGAGGCTTATGTGATTAGAGTGTCTGTCTCTTGTCCTCTCGTGGGCCAATTTCAACCTTCACCCCTGGATTTTAGTCTCAGAGGTGTTAATTTCTAGAAAGTTTTCACTGCTGGTGACTGAGTGATCAGGAATGATCCTGCTAATGTCTCTGGAGAAAAGGGCTCCAGCACAACCTGTTGCTCATCTCCAAGAGCCCTTGTGAGAGGGAGCTCACTGCTCTCTGCTCCAGCTGCAGCCAGCTGTTGGTGGGCAGGACCAGCATCCCCAGCACGCTGCCCAGGTCACTCCTGCCTGTCCCCACATGTTTTGGGTGATCCTAGAATTGATTTTCTGATCAGGGGATTCACTGGGTGGTATGTGCAAAGATAGGGGAGACATGTGTGAGTCTGGAAACACCTTGCCATGGCTGCACAGCTCTGCTCCTGCACTCAGTGGCTTGGCTCAGGGCTGTGCAGGTCTTTGGGCTCACCTCCAGCATCGTAGCCTCCTCTGGAAAATCCCTACTGCAAAGTTATCTTGCCAACTGAAGTCTAAATTCCCTTGAGACTGATGTCCACTAAACACTTAAAAGATGCACAGGTACAAAAGTGATGCTAGTTAAAATTTTGCTGAGAGGCTGTGAATGATGCTGACAACTGAAATCCTCCAGACTCCTGCATTTGTAGAATTCTTTCTCCACTGCTCCTCTGTGAATTACACTTAAGTGCTCATTAGACCTGAATATGGGCCTGATAGGTTTTTTTACTTTGTAAAATACTCCTAAGGATGTATAATGGGTTGTGTAAAACCCACCTATGGTAGTTCTGGGATTATGGAGGAAAAGCAAAGGTTTTGTGTTCTGGTCCTTAATAATGAACTAAAGTAGATTATGTCCTTTTCTGAAGACATAAATGAAAGATAAAAGGCATATGAGATTTATGAACGAGGTCATTAGTGTACCAAATTTCTCTCATTAGCTCTGTTACATTACTTTCCAACTTATACAACTCTCATTAGAAAAATTTATGAAGTGGAATGATTACAAATATACCATCTCTTCAACCATCCCTCCTTTTAACTGTGAACCAAAAAAAACCAATTCTATTTCTAGGTCATAATGGAGTTGTGCTTTTTTTGTGTGTATATATTTTTTTTGTTCTTGTTAGAAATTTAATAGAGGAAACTCTCCCAGCCAGGGAGGGGGGAGAGAAGAGAGAGAATTGTACCACTTAGTGCAATTGGCAATTCAGCAGCAGCTCCTGAAGCGTTGCTTTAATTTAGTAACCTTGTTAGAGCCCAGTTAATACCACGAGCTAATGTGCCTGTTTCTTCTCTTCACCAGACTTTCCATTCCACATCCTCACGTCTGATTTGAAGGGGAGGGATAAGATCCCTCTCGTTCTGGTTGGACTCCTTGTTTACAGAAGAGAGATGGAGATGCTATTAAGCACAAAAGGGATCACCATATGCCTCTTTTTCTTTGTATTGAGTTTGGCAGCTGCTATTGAAATACCATTATCAGGTGAGTTGTATTTTCTGAGCAATTTGCTGGTTTGTTTTAGTGGGTTTTTTTTTCCTATAATCTTTCCTTTAAGAAAAAAAAATGAAATCCTGCTTTTCAGTTGTTCCATTGTGAATTTAATTCTCCCAGAAGAAGGCCTTTGGGAAATTCAGGTGTGATAAAACTGTAAGCTGCTTTGTTTGGACCTGTTTAAAGGTAGCAGTAAACTTGTCTAATAACAGATACCTGGTGTCTGAGATCCAACACACCCCCTGGCTCCGTGGGTTTGCTTGTGTCCTTCCCATAAATTCCTCATTTTTGGCTCTGAATCCCCCTGAAGCTTGTTTGATGTATCTACACCCTTACTTGTCTTGCAACCTGCTGTTTCAGTCTGCAAAAGGAGCAGGTGTATGTCTCGGGGTGTAAAATACTCCCTGGAGAGTGTTTCCTATGCCTCATAAACTGCCCCCAGGAGCCTCTCCTGTAGCCCTCCCCGGCTGTGATGCATTCAAACTGCCTGTTTGACACGGCTGGTGTGGCTTCAGGACACGTGTAAATTATGGGATGAGGCTCACAGAGGATAATCCAATGAAAACCAGTGGACCCCATTGCCTGGAGTACAGCCCAGACCTCCCAGCTTTGCATTTTTCCAACATAAACGGAGCAAGAGGATTGCAAGCTGCAGTTTGCTTGGGTTTGAGGGGGAAAAAACCCACCACCACCAAAGCCAAATTCAACAATATTGGCTTTTTGTGAATTATCATGGAGAAAAAAATAAGTAAACCTAAAGAAAAAGAAATGTAGGCTTCTTCAGGAATCCTTTTTTTTTTTGAGGGAGGTACCACAGTGGCTCCTTTTTGTTTAAATTCGTTGATTCTGATTCTGTTTTACTGATTCTGATTCTGTTTTAGCAAGTAGTGTTGGCTCAATGGTGGGACTTGATGATCTTAAAGGTCTCTTCCAACCTAAAGGATTCTATGGTTCTAAATAAAGCCAAAGTGGAGCTGTGCTGTGAAGTGCAGGGCAAAATGTTTGGACATCCATCGTTTTAAAGTGCCTCCACTGGGGAACCATCTAGCCTTTAATTTGCTTTAATGAAGCATTATTATATTTTAATAAAAAGGAATCACATCTGATCACCGAAGCTGGTGGGCTTGGCAAGTATTCAGCTTTGAGACTATGTGGTATGGCAAGACACCACATTTCACTCCAGCTTTGAGCTTCCTGGACTTAACAGAGAAGCCAAAGAGCCTGTTAATTTTCTTTGTGGGTGTTTATAATGATGGGATGATCCCATTATCCCCCAGCTCCACTGCAGGGAGCATTCTCCCTCGTGCAGCTCTATTACACAGGCATTTGCAACACTTTAATTCCCCTAGAAGAAAAAAAGTTAGTAAAACATCATTGCCATGTGACTGGTAACATGTACCCTGGATGGGGGCATTAAGTCACCCTTGCAGTAGAGCATCCGTGGTGTTGTCCCTTTCCCAGCAAGGACCTGAATGCTGCAGAGTGTTGCTCAAACGTTGTTTTAACCTCATACCCCTTTGTGTTCAGTGGCACAGCTTCCAACCATCACGGAGCAATCTCACACCCAGGTTGCCTACCCTTTTGATGAGGATTTTACAATTAAATGTGAAGCTAGAGGAAACCCCCAGCCCACGTGAGTACTGCCTTCACCTGGAGCAGCAAACAGACACTGAGCTTGCTTTAAGTCTTTGCTTAACATTGCTCTGCTTTTGAGGAGAGGAGGAATAGCTGATGTGCAATAGCTTGCTTATCATCCTAAGGTGGTGGGGGGAGGTTTGGGTTTCCATTTAGGCCATTCCCTCCCACTCTGTGCATAGATCTCAGCACAGCTCCTCTTGTTGGGAGATGTTTGGTTTTGCTAGCCTGTGCTAAGGCCACCCCATGATTTAAGAGCTCCTCTGGGTCGTGCTGCAGAAGATAGGAGATGTGTGAGGTAATCAAAGGGTCTCAGCTATTCTTCTGCCTCTCCCACAGCAACCCTAAAAATACCAAGCACACTAAACTGTGCCTTCAGAGACCACATTTGCATTTTATCAGATACCTTGTCTCTACCTGACATCATCCTGGCTGTGCTGATGGTACAAATCTACACAGGAGGACTTATTCAAATAAATATCCAAAGATAAGATTTTTGTGTTTTACAGCAGGGTTAAATGGAAAAAAAAAAAAAGATTTTTAATGAAAAAGTGATTGACAAAAATATAATAATAATAGAATAAAAGCTACACCTGAGACTTTCACTGCTGGATGGTGTATGGGCTAAATTAATAGCTGGTTTCCAGGTCCTTTTTACTCTTTAATCCTTCTTCTTTCTCTGGAACACAATTTAACCTTGATTGGAAAAGGCTATTGTTACTTTATATCAAGCCAATTCGATCATTTTTAATTGGGCTCTGAGTGGAGATTTGTAGCATGGTAACAAATTTCCTTTGTTTCACTGTTTGGCAGCAGATCAATGAGAAGTTTTCTGGTATATTTAAATGTATAGAACAGTGCTGGTTAGGCAACAGGAAGACATATTCCCCTCCATAAGGTAGCAAGGCAGTATTGCCAATACTGGTGGAGTGCCACAACATACATTTCTGTTGACATTAATTTATTCTCTTAAAACATTGCAAAACATTGAAAAAAAGCAAATCTTCAACTACATGCATGTTAGGCTATAATTTCCAACTTTTTCTCATTTTTGAATGAGTTTAGCCCAATTTTAATCCATCTTGAGACTTCCAGATACATAAACTAGAACCAATACTTCAGCATTCATCAAAATCACACCCCAGTGGCATCAAGTGATTCTGTGTCCAGATCAGCAGAATCTTAGTTGAGTCATCTTGTTTTCTGCTGGGTTCAACCATGGTATCTCCTGTAGATGATGAGAACAGCTCCTGTCAGTCCAAAGTACCAGCTCTTCTACAAACACAGCTTCTCCTGTTCCTTTTGCTGTGTGGCTTTTGTTTTCCCAGACGCTCTCTCTCATTTATTGTCCTTGCCTTAAGCTTTGTCTTCTTATTTCATGTCACATTTATCCAGAAGTAAAGTGTCTGTCAAAAGAGACATGCCCAACAGCTAATACCAAGCTATAATAGCACAGTGGTCATTTTACCATTCAACTTTCTCCTCTTACATCAGGTTTTTCCTTTTACTTTAATATTGGACCCCTATTTACGACTGGTTTTGTACCATAGTGCTCTCTGTTCTGTGACCTGTCCTCTCTAACACTTGGGTTATTTTTCAGCTTTAATTGGACCAAGGATGGAAAACCATTTGATTTGTTATCTGACCCAAGGATAGTTGCATCTAACAACTCTGGAACCTTTGTCATTCAGAACCGTGGGATCATCACCAATTTCCAAGGGAAATATCGTTGCTTTGCATCCAACGTGCTGGGAACTGCCATGTCAGAAGAGATCGAGCTCATAGTTCCAAGTAAGGGCCCTTCCTTCACTTTGGGTTTGGTTTTTTGTTTATTTTTTTTAAGATGAAAACAGTCTTTCCTCAAATGAAACGGGTAAGAACTAGTTGCTAAGGTGGCCTATGGTAAAAAGTGCTGTTTGTTATTCATGGCTCTTGGAAGGGAAAACTCCCTGTGCTGCCTGGAATGATTTTATTTCAGTCCTGGGTTTGAGGACAGAAATCAGATCTGACTGCAGAATTTCAGACACCACCAGTGGACTATCAGCTCCTCACAGGTTTCACTGATACTGACACACCTTATCGACTTCAATCCAAACACAACTGGGTAGATTATGGGTATGTTTTCCCAGATATATTCATTTGGAAAACTATTTGTCATTTACTTTTGCTTTCTGAGCATTGCCTGCCCCACTTTGCCTCCAGGGCTGGGTTAGTGGGTAGACTTGTATAAACTTTTTAACAGCCATCTCAGGAGAACTGAGTGTTCAATCACAGAAAATTGTTTGCTTTGACTTGACTATTTAAATGCCTTTATAAAGCACTTGCTTTGCCTTTGCCATAAAACCCATAAGAATTCTTTTCTGACTTGTATTTGCTTAGAACCACCCTTGTGATGCTTCCACTTCTAATATTTTTTCTGTAAAGAAGAAAGCATAAATATTGATGAGTGTTGTAGTCTGCTAAATTCTCTACATAATCTGGGCAGAGACAATTTGTTTGTGAGCTGATGGCAGCACATCATGAAAACACAGAAATTAAAATATTTGGAGCTAAAACAGAAAGCAGAAAACCCAGCAGAGTAGTTATCTCAGTTGTAGTACAATTATTGGAAGATATTAGCATGAAAGACAGAAATAATGGCCAAGATCTTGAAATACTGTTAGAAATATGCTAAAAAATTAAAGTGCAGTGGTCAATAAAAGAATAGGAAGTTATTGTCAGAGAAAACAAAGCTGGTTTGAGCCAGATAATTTTGAGGATGTGTTGCAAAAGACGTTCTGTGCATTTGGAGAATCCCCTGAGTTAAATTTGGTGTCATCTCTTTAATACCAGTAATTTATTTGATAAAGAATGAGGCACTATGTGATGATTTCACTTTCCAAACATTTATTGGAAAGCAAATGCTGAGAAGAGTCCTAAGACTAGAATATTTCAGCTTGGCAACAGTGAGTGCCCAGAAACTGGGAGGACAATATGGTCTCCACCTCAGAGCAAGGAACATGAAATTAGAAGCTGAGGGGGAAGGGTGGGAGAAGTAGTTTATTAATGCAAATATTTGAAACCTCAAGGGGAAGTGATCCAATCAACTGTGAGTTCATTAGTCTGATGTGAGTTGTGTTCTGGGTTGGGTATAAATACTTCTGGGGGGAGTATTAAAGACCTGGAACTGAATGGAAAATGAGTTCAAATATATAGTAGTGAAAATTACTGATCCTTGAAACTTGTCATTTCATCATTAGCACAGAGGAAGAAATTGATGATTTTAAGGATCAGGTTTATAGAATTGAAATGGAATTTAGTGGTACGAAGTTCAAGGTCTTGATTAGGACAAAAATGATACAACAGAGTTTGTCTCAATACATTCAAGCATTTGTAGTTGGGCAGTAACCTAAAAAGATGAATACACACGTGGTCTTAAATTCAGGGTTGAAATATATGAAATTAGAAGAGGAAAATTTGAAGCAGAGCCTTCCTAGTGGGAGTAGAGGATGAGAAACTTCACTGGCTCCATGGTGGAGCAGAGTGAGAACATGAAGTAGAGTGTTTGATGTAGTTGAGTGGCATAGACAAAGAGGAGAATCAACAAATTGCAGTGCAATTTTTTTTCAGACTAGATCCTACATTTCCAATTTCATACAGTATTTTGTTATCAAACACTCTGAAAGCACCGTGCACACGTGGAATTGGAGTGTCCATGTTGCAGGAGATATCTCCAGTCTTCTTGGCCTTTGCAGTGACAGGAGATGGCTGCCTGCCTACAAAAAAAATGCTTCTACAAGTCAATGCAGATGAAATGGGTTATAAGGAACTCGTGTTATCCCTTTTTCATAGGCTATAACCCTGAGAAGCACTCTAGGCATTGCTGGGGTGGAGGAGTCGTGGTGCTGTGGTCACGTTGAAAATAACACACATCACAGGGGCTGGGAAGGCTCCTGGGAGAGGGCTGCTAAAAATATATCTGCATGGCATCCTCACGAGTGCAAGTCATGAAAGACATTGATTTCTTTTCCTTTCAGCCACTTGTATGGATTTTTTTTTTCCTTGGGAGATTTATTTCACATTGGACTGTGTTGCATTGAGTTCCCTAATGTGGTCACTTGCTGTTTGGAGAGGAATCACCAAAATAACAAGTGTTGCTCTGTGGTTTGGTCTACACCAATTTGCAGTTGCTTTAAGGGAAAAGCATTCCAGAGTAGAGAACTGCACAACATTTTAGGGCAGTAAGTTGAAGTTTGTGGAACTAATGATGATGTAAGTTGGCTCTGCAGGTAGGACAGTGCAGCTGATGTTAAGTGGACTTTGTCAGGAGCAGGAGAGTGAGTGATGCAGTTCCTCAGAGCACTAGACAGAAATAATTATTCATTTTGGAGTCTGGCCAGGGCAGTGGGGTTAATATGACTTCTCTTAAGCAAAGTCTCTCAGACTCATTAGTTTTCAGAGGAGTTCAAGACCTCAGTGTTGTGTTTCCATGAAGGTATGTTACCTCCAGCAGCAGAATATTCTGATACTCCATTGTTACTGAACAAAAAAAGATATTTTAAAATGGAAAACAAGAATGAAGTGATGTCTGCATCTGGAATTATTGACTCTGTACTCAGAGCAGGTAATTTTTGCTTTGAATGAAAAATTGTCTATACTAGCTTGAGTAGATACTAAATACACTGAGGGTAGTTAGCAACAAATTAACTGAGAAGTTACAAACACGGTTGTCATCAAATGCAAGAGGAATTTTAGTGATAATATATGCAAAATCCTAAATCCAGAAAATAAATGAATGGCACTGCTCATCTATTAGAGGGATTTACATGACTCCCACACCTTGTAAGGCACATTTACTTTTCTTCATACTCCTCTGCCATCAATTCTTTCATTTACTGGTGCAATGTAGATGCTGCAAGTTAAATCAGGATTCAGAGAGTAATAGAAGACACCTTTGAATTTCTAAAGTGCTGGATAGTCTACAACTGTGCTTAAGTGAAAGAGAGCTGCTGGTGCCCAGATCTGCTGTAAATTAGGCAATCACTGACACAGAAGAGTTTGGGATAAATTACCTCTATTCACCCTCAAGTTCTGAAGCAGAGACTGGTCCATGTGAGATCACTACATGCATTCATGATAATGATGCAGAGGTGGCAGTGCTTTGCCAGCTGTATTCAAGGAAACTGGAAGCTTCTTGGCAAGTCACTATGCCAATGAAGTGAATGAAGAAAAACCCAGCAAGTCAAACTAGGCCAGGTTCTTTTTTTTCCCTAAATTACTTTTACACTGCAGAAGTAGAATACTGGGTCTGTAAGTTTGCTGCTGAAAAGGAGAACAAAAGGCTGTTTACTCACAGTAGACCTTCCAGGAAAGCAATAGAAATGTCAGCAGAAATGATCATTAAATCTCACCTATATAATGAGGATACCACACCTCCCCTGTATATGGTGACATTAAAGAGAGTGGAGAAGAATGGGGTCTGAGGATCTCTATACATTTGCATCATTTGCAAAGTCCAGATTGGTACAAGATAGATGCAGCATGAAAATGAATTTAGGTGGTGAGAACAAAGAATTCAGCGACCCTCCTCCTGTATTTAGGGAATCTGTTGCTTGAATTATTGAGTAGGCTTAAAGCCAGAGGAAGAAATAGTACAGTTTAAACTTCTTTAATTAACTAGGGTGAAAGACACTTCATTGTAGACTGCATTAAGATTTATGCTGAGTATTTTCTAAAGTCTCTGCTTCAAAAGACTGAAGATCTGAACATGGAGACACAGCCTAAATAAAATTGTCCAGGGGCAGGCTGTGCTATGGCAATGCTGGGCCTTCTAGAATTCCCAAAGACAGCAAAACCTGTGTTAATGTTCAAAAAAACCAGATGTGAATGCTGTGAAGTCATTAAAAGATATTGAGCTGATACTAAAATAGGAGCTTTCAGTAAGGCCCTTTGTGAAGGTGTTCAGCATAGCCCTTATGGAAGAGAAAAACAAAGAGTAATTTGCTGGGACTTTGCAGATGATGGGAGTAAACTTTAAACCTCTTGCCTCTTAAACCAGCTTCCTATACCTTTTACAACTTCTCTGGGCATCTAAATCATTTGGATTGCTCTGATTGTCGCTAGTGACCATCGTTTTGGGAAGGGTGATAAAGAGAGATTTACAGAGAAAAAAAAGACCATCACTGATTCCACCATAAAAGCTTCTTTCAGACCAAGCCTCTGACAGCCAGACTCTCCTAACTTGTTCCATTTAATGCAATAATTAAAAAAAAAAATCCATAAATAAGCAGGCTCATATCTCATAAACAGTTCAAAGGCTGCAATGAAAATTACAGATTGAGCTGCTGCTTGTGCTACATGGATCAGAATATCAAGTGAAGCACTGAGGTGAGTACTGGAAGCTGCCCAAGCTGTATTCAGTACAACTCCTGAGACTGGTGACTAAGTCATGGTTAAAATTCTTTGATGTGTTGGGCTGTTCACTGCACAAGATATAGATCTGGATAACAAATCAGTCAGCTGCTAATTAAAGCGTCTGAGGAGCTGGGAGTTTCAGGATATAGAAATTTCTTGACTATTTTCATTATCCCTCACTCTTACATCCTTTAAGGATTTATTTGCATAGAAGAAATTAAGATATTCATGATGGATCAGGCTAAGCATCTAGCCCAAGTCACACCTCTGGCTTCTATAAGGCTTTTAAAAACAGACCTGTAATGTTTTCCCACAATATTTTCTCAAACTACTTGTTAATTGTAGATTTGTCATAATGAATTGAGTCCCATTTTACACCAAGTGCTGGCAGAAACCAAACGAGGGGATCTCAAGGACTTCTGCAGTTACCTGGGAAAACCCTTTTCTTCAGTTCAATCTCTCAGTGCTTTACCCAAAAATGTAACAAATCAGACTGAATGGGCTCCATTCTCATAGAAACTGCTATAAACTGCCACACTTAACACAATTATAGTTCTGTGAAGTGACTCCTCAGCAGCAGGACAACAACTAAGCTGTAGCACAAAGTGTTTTAGTGGGTATGTGAGTCAATCTGAAGCAATCCCACTGGGGACTGCAGTGCTCCACCTCTGATTGCTCTGTTTCTGAGTCTATAAAATTTAGATTTTATATTGCATTGTGTTGGTCTCCCTCCTGTTTGCTTTTTGTGGAGATATTGCATTTGCTGAGCAGATAAGTAGGAGGGAGTGTCCCAGCCTCCTTTCTGAAATTTCTCTTGGCCAGCCTAATTTGTCATTGCTCTTCCAACCTAATCTCAAATACAGTTCAGTCATTAAACTTTGAGTCACCCCAGGGATTAAGCAGAGCTGGATTCCTTGCACAAATGACTCTGGACACTGATAATCATCCATTTCCATGCTTTTCACACTGCCAAAGCTCTGTGATTCTGGGATTTGATCGTCGTGCAGTGTTCACAGTACAGCCTCATCAGGAAATAATAGTGGGGCAGCAAAGCCTTTCCCAAAACTGTGAGCTTTATGTCAGGGTGGGCTTTTAGAAGATGTCTCCATAACAGAAATCAGGTGCTCAGTTTTCCATCTTCCCTGTGGCCATTTCATCCGTGCCACTTGATTGCTTGTGTCACGAGAACCATCCTGCTGGCACTTCAGCTACAATTTCTGAGAGTCATTAAATACCAGTGTTCTCCCCTGTGTTATGGATGTGTGAGAGGTAACACTTGGAGCTACACTAGTTTCCCGTCCCTTCTCATTATATCTGTGTGTGGGGAATTGCATGAAAGATTGACATGACAGCTTTAATGGTATCGCTGCAAAGAGATCAATTGGTCGTAAATTCTACAGTGTCCATGTGCTGCATTGATAACTCCATGCAGTATTAAATGCTTTCATGGCACAATTAATCTGGTATGATGCTTTCGAGCTGTGATAGCTTCTGTGATCAGCCACAAATCAGGAGTGATTGATTCTGGAATAGCCACTAATTAAAACAAAGGAAAAAAAAATAGTATCGTCTACATATCTATTCTGAAGACTAATGTGCAAGAGCCAAAGTCTAATGAGATAGTAGCTTCTTAGATTTAATATATCTCCTCATACTGAATTCAGAAACAGTTATTTTTCTAGTCTTTGAGACTGATGGGACTCCAGGAAGAAAATACATTGGTCAGAACATTTGGCTCAGGAATTGATCAGGAAAGCTGAGCTTTCCTCTCTTGCAAAACTTCAAGGGTTCAAACCACACAAAGTTTTGCACTGGGGGGCAAGTCCAAGTTTTTCAGTGTTTTTCACAGTTAACTAAGCAAAACAAAACAGCATGGAAGAACCCAGAAGTCCTGACCACCAGTGGTTCAAGCACTTGCTCAAGGTGAAGGACATCTGGGTTCAAATTGTTGTTTCCTCAAGTGAAATCCAGGAGAAGACCTCTGGGCCACACACTGGAGATGAATGTCTGTGCTGCCAGCTAATGACACCAAGACCATGACTTTCCACTGTCTCCTGGTTGGAATTTCTATCTTTTTTTTTGGAATTCTGTAATTATTTGCTACAGAAGTTGACTGAGACCCAACTGTGATACCGGAGACCCAAATTTAGTTGTGTCAAATGAAGAAGAAAAATGGGTTTGAACAAGAGTTTCCAATGTCCTCAGTGAATGATCTCACTGTTTGTTTATTTACTGGTCCCCTTGGTTTAGTCAGAAATCCTCTCTCCTTCACCTGACCCAGCTTTCTTGAAGTTTTGTTGAGTGATGTGCTTTTGGGAATAAGTCAGTCTTAGATCAAGAAATTGGTGTTTTCCTATGGGAAACCCTCCACCTCTCCAACAGTCAGCAGATGTTTTCCAGGGCTTGAAGTTTATAGGTTATTGAATGTAATGGATTTGAATATATAGTCCCCTTTGCTACCTGAAATTTCACCTACAAAGAAGGTAATGCTCATTAGCTCCATTTTGCCTCTCCTAAGAGTTGATGATGTCTTAATTATCCTCCTAGAGACAAAAATCTATGCACAATCTACATGCAGGCAATCAGCATTATTGTGATTGCTTCTCTTTATGTTTACTAATTACTAATCCTACACTGTATAAAGTCTCCTCACAGTCCTGGCCCTGCAGTTCTCACCCTCCCTCCTTTGGTTGGACTCTTGCAATGTGACCTTGCAGATATCCTGAGGAGCTGCTGGACCACTGAAGTTTCAAGCTGTTTATTTGTTATGAGAGTTCCCTGCCATGACTTGAACACCAGGATGGCAACATGTGCTGTGCCAGTTTGACTCTGCACAACCAGGGTGTTTTCATTCCTTTCAGGTTTAATTGCTGTTAATTTTTTCTGTTTAATGCAGCTGCCTGGACTGAAACTTTTGCTTGTTTGAACTTGCCCAAAATGAAAGCAGAAGATGTCTTCCCTGAAACTGTCTGAGCTAAATTAATTTAAGGAGTGGTTATATTTTTCAGACTAATTTCTTTGCAATAAACTCTGAGCTGGGTTTGCTGGGGGGCTCCAGCCCAGCTCTGCTTCCCCTCTACTTGGATGTGCTCTGGTTGTATTTTGGGCTCCCAAGGCTGACCAGGTTGCCCAGGTTTGCCAAGTATGAAACAGGCTTTGATGCTCTGGGTGATTAAACAATTGATCCTTGATCCATTAATCATTTGACCTATATTTAAGCCTAAATAGTGCAGCCCTCACACGTCCCTGTGTATCCTTTTGTGCACAACTTGCCTCTGCATCCTGGAGGACAAGCTTGCTGAGGTCTGCAGGTCTTGAGGGCAGAGGTTTTATACCTGAGGGGATGAGGCAATATGAGGTTCAAACCAGACGTTGGCTTTATCTGATTCTGGGGATGGATAAGAATTGGGGCAATGCCAGGCAGAAGGCAGAAGAGCTGCCTGATGTCTGTCCCCACCTGTATTGACTTGCAGTGGCTTCCTGGGAACTGTTTTTTAGCCTTTCCAGAACATACTGCACTCCCAGAGTGATTTCTGATCTCCCAGGAACATCCTGGGTGCCATCAGTGCACAGTTCTCTACGTGGATCCTGGCCTCAGGCTTTTGTGTCATGTGGCTTTGGAGTTGTCCCTTCCAGGCAATGCAAACAAAGGAACCATAGAAAAGTTTTGAAAATAAAGGCATTAAAATAAAGACCTAGGCAAAGCTCGTGGCCATCACAGACACATGTTAAACCTCACCACTTGGTTGCCTGGTTTCAGTACTGCAGTCTGTGCATTTTATGAATGAAAAATGCTACCAGAGAGTTCATGCTGCCAGTAAAAGTGTGTCATTACTCTAGATCACTTTGTAAATAATAAATAATACTAATAAATAGTAATAAATAATAGTAACTAAAGGCAGAGAATGCAAAAGATGATGTTAAGGTCAATATTTTCTTCAGAACTACATTAAGGGGAAAGCAAAGGGCAAATTTTCCAAAAGCAACAATAAAAAGAGGAACTTTTTTTGCTTTTCTCCAGGTGTACCAAAATTCCCCAAAGAAAAAATCGAGCCCCTTGACGTGGAGCATGGTGATTCTGTGATTTTGCACTGTAACCCCCCAAAAGGCATCCCTCCTTTGCATATCTATTGGATGAATATTGGTGAGTAAACAATTTTTACACACCTCACACGAAGACACTCAAAACATTCGTCTTCCAGAGGGGTTTCCTTAGAGGTTCATAATTGATGGGAATGGTAATTGTGCAAGTTGGATATTGAAAAACAAAATTGAGAAATGGAGAACTGGAGATGTGTTTTCACATAACACAGGAGTTATTTTGTGTCAATGCACTTTACAATTTATTATTAAATATGAGCTCTCAGAAAGCTTACACTTCAGTAAATGAGTCTCCCAGTAATGAGGGTGACTTCATTTACAGTAGAGAGGATAAAATGTCTCAAGATATTATTTCTATCATTACTATTTTCCTCTTTTCATAAGCTAATGGTTGATTTATGATACCAAGAAAAATCTGTCAGGTATGTGTAATTAGTTCCTCGTGGGGCTCTGTCACATTATTCTTCAGCACTGGTGTTCTGCAGGAATATCTGGCTCTTGGGAAGCCAAGTAACTCAGATTGCCTCCAGGGCACAAAGGGTTGGTTTCTGATGCTGACCAAGCTCTTGAGGTGCCAGGTTAAACCCCTGATCCTACAAGGCAGCCTCTCTACTCCTGACATTCTTATTGAACTCTGGCTGGATCCACACTGAGTCAGTGCAGCAACCTCAGTCCATCCTAAGGCTCCCCTGGTGTAATCTGTAGTTACCCAAGAGTCAAGATCTTGGGAGAGCCTGGCTGTGGGGGACATCTGTAATGGTGGCCAACAAATCATCATTAGAGGCCTCTGTGTTGGAGGGAGATGCTGCTGATATCCTTTGACCTGAGCAAGAACTTCGTACTGAGCGTTTTTTAATTATTAATAGTTTCATTTTTGTTTTTGAATATATTATTAAATATTTCTTATCCATTATTAATCATAGGTAGAATACAGGTAAACAACTCATTGGCTATGCTGTATCTTCTGCCTCTTTCCTGTCAAAGTTGCATTCTGCCTCTGGAGATGTGACAGGAGAGCATCAGTAGTCCCGTTGGGGAAAGAGCTCGATATCATTCCCATATCATCATCATTTTTTTCCTTGCTAGATTTGCAGCACATTCCACAAGATGAAAGGGTCTCCATGAGCCTGAAGGGAGATCTCTACTTTGCAAACGTGGAAGAGAATGACAGCAGGAGTGACTACTGCTGCTTTGCAGCCTTCCCCCGTCTCAGGACCATTGTGCAGAAGATGCCCATGACGCTGAAGGTTTCCAGGTGTAAGTCTGGAGGAGGCTCCTCTTTCTTCTTGGGTTTTGATTCCCCAGGCTCCACTGAATGCAAACGGGTGCCCTGTGTCTCTGGTGTGATTCTCTCTGAAGCAAATGCCTGTTACTGGGGTTGTTTCTGAATTATCCACCTTGCTCGAAGGGTTAAATTGAACTGGTACCATCATTTTGGAGCTATTGGGTCCCCAAAGTGTGTCCTGTTCTTAGCAAATGCATGTTACTGGGGTTATTTCTGAATTTTCAACCTGGCTCGATGGGTTAAATTCAACTGGTACCATCATTTTGGAGCTGTTGGGTCCCCAAAGTGTGTCCTGTTCTTCAATCCTTTTCTCCCACCAGTGAATTCTTAGGGGAATCTCTTGCAGTCCAGTGGGTCACTGATGGATGGGACTTCACTGGGTCTTGAGGACGTTGATGTTACTGGGGTTATTTCTGAATTTTCAACCTGGCTCGATGGGTTAAATTCAACTGGTACCATCATTTTGGAGCTGTTGGGTCCCCAAAGTGTGTCCTGTTCTTCAATCCTTTTCTCCCACCAGTGAATTCTTAGGGGAATCTCTTGCAGTCCAGTGGGTCACTGATGGATGGGACTTCACTGGGTCTTGAGGACGTTGTTTGGGCAGCTCCTCCCTGGGTGCAGGGCTGGTTTTGGTGCAGGTGTCCCAAGGCAGCTAGGAAGGACAATGCTTTCCATGTCTTTGCAGGCTGACTTGAGCACCAAGTAGTGTCACACGAGGCATTTTCCATTTCATAGAATGGTTTAGACTGGAAGGGACCTTAAAGATCCTCTCGTTCCATCCCCTCTGCCATGAGGAGGGACACATTCCACTAAACCAGGTTGCTCCTGTACAACCTGGTCTTGAACACACCCCCAGTGATGGAGCATCCACAGCCTCTCTGGGGGACCTATGCCAGTGCCTCACCACCCTCACAGTGAAGAGCTTCTTCCATATATCTAATCTAAAGCTGCCTTCATTTAGTTTAAAGCCATTCCAGTTTGTCCTATCACTACAAGCCCTTGCAGAAAGCCTCCTTCCAGCTTTCCTGTAGGGCCTGTTTAGATACATGAAGGCTGCAATAAGGTCTCCCCAGAGACATTACCATTATTATTTCCTTAATAAAATGTTATATAGGGAACATCACATTTTATTTAGTTAGTTTAACATCTCTGTATTCCTCTAGTCTCTGAGGGTCTTACACAAAAGGTGGTTTCAGGTTCTTCCCCTGAGTCTCACTGGGGTGTGGGAGATTTGCTGCCACATCATCATCTGCATGTTTTTGTTTGGTGTTTACCCACCCATGGCTGCATCAAAACATTACTTTGAGCTGTGCAAAGCCACTGAATAGATGGGGTGTACTACTCTGAGCGTTAGAGGAGATGAACACAACTATCCAAACAAAAAAAACAGGCAATTTTTTAGGGCATTCTCTTGGTTGTGTTAAATCAGCAAAGCCCAACAGAAGCCAGAGGAACTAAGGCAGCTTATACCAGCTGGAGATCCATCCCACTTTGCCTGACTCTCTTTTAGCTCTAATAGCTTCTGGTATCACTTGTACCACTCCCTGAGGCTGCCTGTGCCCTTAATATGTGTCTTCTCTTCCACTAATACCTCTGACCTTTGGGGCTTACGGAGCCCTCACTGCCAAGGAGATTTTTCTTCATGAATGAAAGCCTAATATTTAATATATGGTTTTGTGAGTTTTCTTGTTGGGATTAAAAGATAAAGGATTAGTAGTGGGTTTGTGTATCTTAATACTTGCTTAAACCCTATCTTGGGATAATAATTGTGAGAAAAAGTATCAGAATGGAATGTTTGCTCTCCATAGCTTTTCTAATGGGTCCAGTCCCACACGTTGGTGCATACAGATTAGAGGAAAAACCAGACAGGGTTTGGCTGTGGGGCCACTGGTAGCCCTGGCAGTGGTCAGCAAAACACCTCAGTGTAAGCACTTTGTCCTTAGAGCCATGAGGTTGGGGACAGGCAAAAAATTGAGGCATAAACTCAAAGGGTTTTGTAAATTCAGCTTGAATCTCCCCACTCCACTCCATACCAAGTCCCTCTTGAGAGACTGTACAGAAAAACTACACCAAAAAATGTAGGGAATAAGAAAAATGGGAATGGATAAATTTTATAAAATTTCTTTATAGAGAGAAAAAAATTTCTTTATAAGTGCATACTTAGGGTTTAGTGATTTTTTTCATTATACTAGGCTGAAATGATGATTCTCTAGGATGAAATAATGATTCTATCACCCACGAAGCATTTTTGCAAAGTAACACATATCTTGAAATAATTTTCTTTGTATTTTCAGAGATTCATTGTTCATCCGTTGCTTTACTTTGTGTTTTCCATCATTTCTTTCTTTTATGGCCAAAATTGGGGGCGGGGCATGTTTTTATTGTTTCTTTTGATTCTCATCAACTCTGCATGTTTGTGTTTGGTTGTCACTTTTATTTATTTCAGTTAAGCATGCTAATGACTCAGGCTCACCTAACGCTGCTGTTACTAAGGGTGAGTTGAACACATCTGTTGTTTAGCCTTTAAACTGAGACTCTACCAGCTGAGATGAAATGGGAGCTGCTCTTTAGGAAAAAGAGAAAAAAAAATCACTAAAACCTTTTTATTGCAATGGGATGGATTTAAGTGGGTCCGTGGAGTACAATTTGCTCATCTTGTATTTTTTTTTGACAGAAATCTGGAGGGTTTTTAACACATTGGTAGTTTTCTTGCATGAGAAAAGAACATTCACATCTCCTTATGTGATATAAATAAGGAGACTGATGTTCTGGGTTTCTCCTGTTGCCAGTTCAAGGCTGGGTGCTCCAAATCTTCTTCTGGCAGTGAAGAAGACACTGGCATTAAGTACCCACAGTTGGAAATCATTTATTCATGTCTAAAGGGTCACCTTGATGCTGCATGACTCTGGGGTGAGCTTAAGGTGTGAATTCCCAGAGCTTTGAGTGTTAATTGTCCCCACCTACAGCTACACCTCCAGGTAGGAGGGAGGGTGTTCCCTTGGGTGTCTCTTGTCCTCTCTGATACAGGTGAGCAGTGTAATGAAACACTTCTTATCCTGGGGATTTCCATCCTCCCTCCTGTGGAGCAGTCCCCTGGAAATGCTCTCCTGAGCTTTATCCAGGCAACGTGGACAAGTCAAAAGGCAGCTAGCAACTGCTCCTGCAATGCTCCACTCAGTTAATTTTGTTTAAAATAGGTAAAAAAAAATCAGATTCTTGGGTTTTGGGCAGAGCTCTCGACTCAATTTATTTGCTTGAATTGCTTCTGAGAGTCTCTGTTTGTTAAAACACCCAGTTTGAGGCCCCAGAATGACCTTGGGTGGGTGCTGGAGTTTTTGAAGAGAGGGTTCTCCCACCAATCACCCTCAAGCCTTGTGAGCAGAACAAGCAGGGCTTGTGCAGAGTGACAGACACTCAAAACCTGTTTTTTTTCCCTTGGAGAGATGTCTGAACTCTTGCTGCTGCTCGGGAGGGGGACTGTGCCTGACTTTGGCAGCAGGGGGTGGAGGGCAGATGGAAAATGTGTGAGCATATCCAGAGGCACCAAAGAGTTCTGCTGCAGCCCTGGGCACTTGTGACACAGATTTTAGAGAGACAAAGCAAAGGGAGGGAAAGGAAAAAATAAATTAGAAAGTGGTTCTGAGAGATACATGTGGTCTTTGACCAAATCATCTGTCACTGGCTATATTTGAAGGACTACTACCATTTGGGGACTTATTAATTACTTTGCTAATTGTTATGATAGTGATAACTGGATAACCATTTGACTCCATGCATATTTCATCATGGAACTGTTGTTTGGCAGGCTGGAACAAATGGTCTGTTGGAATCAAATGCAGGTCAATCTTGTTTTATTATTTTAACAGCCTTCCTTACAAATTGTGTCTTCATTGCTGTAGATTTAATAATTGTAGGAAAAAGGATATTTCTGTGGGATGTTCAGGTCAGGAAAGATGAGTTTTCATCTGGGATTTAACAGGTGATGGAGTCACTATAGAAGAAAGATGATAAGAAAGATGGTGTAGACCACCAGAAGATCAACAACTGAGAGGACCAGTGGACCAAGGGAGCCTGAGGTGTATGATAGGAAGGGTCAGTGCTTAGAAAACAGGGTATGAACCTGTAGTTAAAGGGGCTTCACCAGTACTGCTGCCTGTATTTAGTAATGTAGCCATCTTCTGACTGTTATCAAGAGAAATAGGAGAGTCCTGGATTAGCCTCAAACTATCTAAATAAAAGAGAAAACTTTCAAACTGTCTCTGAAACCTCCTGACAGAAGTAACGTTTGTGGCATTATTGAAGGATGAGGAACAGCTCCTAGATTTCATATCTAACTTTTTATTTTATTATTTTATTTTATAGCAAATTTTATCAAGGAAAGAAAACCCAAACTGCTGATCCCTCCTGAATCTGCTGGTAGCAGCTCCTCAGTCACTGTCATCAAGGGAGGTGTCCTGCTACTCGAGTGTATTGCTGAAGGGCTGTGAGTAATGCACCACACTGCACAAACTTCATCACCTTGCCAAATGGCATTGGGCAAAGCAAAAGCTGTCTTAAGAATTAATACAACCACAAATGAATATACCCACCTGCCTAGAGTTTTTAAACTGAATCTCTTTGCAGAGTTTTATTTTCCTGAGGTGTGTGTGCTCCTTGTAGAGCAGCACAGAGCTAGAGTGCAACATTCACCTATTTGTTATTGATATAGCTTATAAGCAAGTAATTAAAATCATATCAGGGTTAGTATTGATTTTTCTTTTTTACTGTTATATTAAAAAAATAAACCCCTTATTATTGAATTTTTTTCCACTAGCACTACTTTTGACATGTTGAGACCATGGATAACATCAGGATTCAGCTTCTGTGGTTTGGCTCACAACCTTTTTTTTTCTAGTTTTGTCAACTCATTTTTCCTTCAATGCTCAAAAACTCTTCAGCATTTTTCCAGCTGTTGGATCTCAGGGTTTTAAAAGCAAAGTTTTTGAGTGATGCAATACAAGACATCCATTAAAGAAATGCCCCATTCTGTGAAACTGGTGGTCTGTCCAGCCCAGGTTTGATCCTGCCGAAACTATAAATAATGGGCTAACTCCAAATTGAGTTCTAGTCCCAAGTTTCCTGCTTGGGCCCATTCCTGTGGATGCTTCTGGTGCTTTGTGATTCGTGGACATCTCAAGCTGGTTATCACTATCAGCATTTATGGTTGTATTAAGCAAGGCAGAGGATCTCCATGAAGTGTTCACCTAAAAATATAAGGAAGGGTTAAAGGAGATGGTATGTGACAGGAAATCAAGACAATTTTGTTCCTTCTTGTAAATAACAGAGGACAAAATAAGGGTAAGGAATGGCTAAAGGAATGTCAAGTGCAGTCCTCACAATGAAGCTCTGAATACCTTTCCCAAACTATAAAATCCCCTCTATATAATTCCAAAAATCAGGATATTTATCTGGCTGAGCAAACATGTTCAGGGTATTTTGTTTTTTTTTACCATGTAAAAAAGGCTTGAAAGGGCATTGCCAGTTTAATTTGGCAAGGTTACACCTCTGCTGTTGGTTGCCACTGGGCTGAGAGAAGGTGAATTACTTGTCTCTGCTGGACTCATTCCACGTTATCTGCAGTGAGTTTCAGTTCCCTGTTGCAACACTTCCTTGTCTAATTCACTCCCTGTCAAGCTAATTGGGAGGCCCACAAACCTCCACAAGTCCAGAGCTATGAGTTTATAGTGTTTTCAAGGCACTGAGTAGGAAATTCACCTTGGAAATGCATAAATGTGAATTTTCACGTGCAAGAATTAATATCATGAACAGGAAGAGAAAGCTATAAAAAAAGGAAATATTTAAAAAAAAATATTTCCCTCAAAATTTTCCAGCCAAATTCTTTAAAACTCATTTTTTCAGGCAAAAAGGTTTTTATTTTTAAACTAGTTACTTTTGAACAAGAATTAGTATCATGAACAGGAAGAAAAAGCCATAAAAAAAGGAATTATTTAAAAAAAAAAATTCCCTCAAAATTTTCCATCCAAATTCTTTAAAACTCATTTTTTCAGGCAAAAAGGTTTTTATTTTTAAACTAGTTACTTTTGAAAGAAGACAAAGTACTTCTTTGTCTAGTCACCAAACATTTTGTTCATTAAAATCCTTCAAAAATGCAACATTTAGACCAAAACAGTTATATTTTTATAGGCTAAATTTCCCATTTTCAGGAGAAAAAAAATGATCAGCTTTGCCTAGATGGCTGCCAATCCATCCCACCAAATGTCCACAAACCACAGAAGCGAATAGACTGAGCCAGATTTCAAGTAACTAAGATCAGGGGCAGCCAACTGTAAAAATAAGGAATTAAGGACATTTCCAATCTGTCATTTTTTGAAGACTTATATTCTGAGTAATGACAGTGTCAGGAGGGCATTGCCTCTGTACAACACCAAGGCAACAAAGAGCCCAACTTTGGGGCAAGAGCAGGACAAGGACTCTTGGAGGACAAAATGGGCTATTTGCTCACTGCTCGTGGAAAACCATCATTTCTTGGTACCTGGGGCTTGGAGGAGCTCGTGCCCGGGCATTTTGCCACGATGACAGATGGCCACAAGAGTAAGCAGATATGACACTGTGTATGTGTGTCGTGCATGGTGTCGGGGTCACGGAGCCCAGCTGGGAGTGTGCAGACAACAGCCTGTCCCCAGTTTCTGTGTCACTGCCATCTCGCCTTCTAAAACCACAAGAAGCATTTTCAGCCATCTCCAACAGTTGGCCACCTTTCAAGGCACTGAGTGAAGTCACTGTAATGAAGTCTTTACCTCCTTGTCTGTCCTCAAGTGCCCTTTTGGAGTAGAGCACAACGAGCTCCGTCCCCTCTCCCACAGTTTGTGCCAACACTCGTATGAGGAAAGCAGCCTCATGTCATGGTCTGATATTGGCTGTGGAGAACCTCTTCATAGGGGTCCTTCAAATCAAGAAGTAGCATAGATAATTTGTGGATGATATTAGAATCTTTAGTGTATCTTCAGTGTCTTAAAAGAGCTCAAAAGATTGAAAACTTCACCTTGTAAATCATATGCCTAAAGTCCATTCCAGTAGCCTAGTATTTAACTCCAAATCTTCTTTCTTTCTGATTCTTTTTTTTTTTTCTTTGCTATTAGCCCAACTCCTCATCTAAGCTGGGTCAAGGTCACTGGAAACTTGCCCAGGGATGAACCAGAAACAGAAAACTTTGGGAAGATATTGAAGATAGACCAAGTGACTGCAGCAGATGAAGGAACGTACCAGTGCACTGCCAGCAACCCCATGGGGAGAGCAAAGCATGAGTTCCATGTTCACGTGGAAGGTGCAGAGAACACATTACTAATCTTACTGATTTTTGAACAGAAGGGTGGTCAAGAGGTAGTGAATAAGGCCCTTGGTTAATATCTCTTGGTGGAATGCATAAATTCAACCAGTTCTGTCCATTTATGCTAGCCAAGGACCAGCCTAAATAGTTTTGAGAAGCTTGCAGAAAGAAGCACGTTTAAAAAGCACAAAAAAAAGAGAAAAAAGAAAAAGAAATAAGCCTTTTTTTCCCCCTGAACTGGGCGGGTTCTCCAAAGTGGTGAACAGAGTACAAATACGTGAGCAGATCCCAATACTCTAAAGACTTGAGTTAGTCAAGCAGAGATATTGATGAAATGTCTTGTATTAACCTGAATGTCAGATCAAAAGATCTAATTATTCTGTTTGCTCTTAAAATAATGTGAAAATGGCCATCCTGGGCCAGAGCAGAGGTATATTTAGCTCAATTTCCTTTCTTGGCCTTCCACCAGAAGTGAATGTTGGGGGAGGACTGTAAAAATGCAGTGAGCAGATGTGGTACCACCCTCCTCTTCTCCTTCATGTGCTCCATCACTGTCATTTTTGCACAGGGACAGCCTATGCTAGGAGCAGAACCTGCTCCACCTCAACCTCCTTTCTTCCCTCTATTCCCCAAACCCTGAAAGTGTGAGCCCTTCTGGGGCTGTTTAGCTTGGAGAAAAGTCAGAGGGAATCTGATCCATTCTTATCAATGTCTAAAGGGTGGAGGTCAAGAGGTTTGGGCCAGACTCTTTTCAGTGGTGCCCAGCAACAGGACAAGGGGCAATGGGCACAAACTGATAGACAGGAGGTTCTATTGGAACAAGAGGAAAAAATTCTTTCCTGTGAGGGTGGCAGAGCCTGGAGCAGCTGCCCAGAGAGGTTGTGGAATCTCCTTCTCTGGAGAGACTCCAAACCTGCCTGGACATGATCCTGGCCAACCTGCTGGGGGCAACCCTGCTGGAGAAGGAGTGTTGGATGAGGTGATCTTCAGAGGTCCCTTCCAAGCCCCACCATGCTGGGATTCACATGAGATGGGTGCAGATGCTCTTTGCCAGGAGCAAAGGGCAGCTCCAGTGAGATTTAGCAGAGACTAGTGAGCCCTGCAGAGGTGTCAGTGCCACGGGAACTCTTTCAGCAACGCTGCCCATAAAGAGCTACAAAATGAGAATCCTGAAGCATGGCTGGAAAACTTATTGAAATCATTTTCTCTTTACGGATGAAAAATGTTCTGCAGAGTGAAAAACAACCCCAGAAACCTAAAATCACAGCGTTAAACTGTCGGTGTCTGCCAATTGCTTCATTTTAGTCAGTGCTTCTTCTCATGCCATCTTCACCAGGAGTCCTGATGGGAATAATGGCACTTCTCAGCTACTTGCTCTGTATTTACTCATCAGCTGAGGAAAAGCTTTTTCTCCCAGTATGTGATGAATCATCCCTCTTCACTTGACACAGCCTTGTGCCTTTACAGTCTTCTTCCCCTTCCTGGCAGGCTGGTGGGAGGAGGGGATACCAGGGCATGGCAAGTTTTCAGCTGTGGTGGAGGGGAAGTGCTGACTCCTAGAAATCATTCCAGATGGTTTGAAGCATCTCTGCTGTAGCTGAATATTTTAACAATCTGGCTGTGATTTTCTCGGCTGTAAAAATGGAATCCTTCAAAGAAATTGCAGGAGCTGCAAAAACTAAAATACCAGAGAATAACATTAATTAAACAGCTCAGAATATTGACCCCCTTCTCCCCCAGTCTCTACAGGGAGGAAAGTTTCCAGCAAATTGTTGTTCCTGCTCATTAACAAACAAATACTTTAATATAAAACAAAAGGGAGGAAAGAATCCCACTGTAGCCACTGCAAGGTAAAAAATGCTTTTGCTTTTGCCATATAAATTCATTTTTGTATGTGTAGCTAACATTGACTGCTGTGACTAGCAGGAATTCTTCCTATTAAGAGTCACCTCACACACAGGGTCTCAAGGTAAAATTGAGCCCAAACACTGTCTTCTGCTAGAATTTCTAACCAGAAAACATCTCTCCCATTAATCAGGGATGGGCACGTTCATCATTCTTGCAGCAACTCCTGTGTGAGAGCTCAAGGGCAGATCTTGAGTTGGTGGAAGTGAGCATTAATTTCAGTTGGCTTCAGGGAGGTTACGCTGACGTCGGGCATCCTCACATCTCACAGGCTCTGGCCAAAGGATGTGTGGAGAGAGAGGGAAATTAAATATGGAGGAGAAATTATCTCAGTTATTAACCACCAACCATTCTCCAACAATTAGGATTTTTCTATTGTTTCTGCTCTATGTCACAATTTCTGTTCTTTCTGGTATTTGAGGATCTCAGATCAATACACCAGCCTTCTAAATAACAGTCTTAATTAATGATTTTTACATGCAGCCCACTTACTAATCCTGCAGGAGTCTGAGGGCAAAGATTTAGGCAATTATTGCCAAGCATACGAAAATATTCAGCTAGCAAATTGCTTGGCTGTTTGAGCATTTTAATCTCTCATTGCAAGGAAAGATGTAGCCTGGAACACTGGAGCAGGCACAAAACCCCACTGTTGTTATTAGTATGAGAGGGAATGATTAAAAAAAGGCAAAGAAAGTCCTACAAATTGTCTCAACTTTGAATGTTTGGTTATTTTATAGAAACCACCAAGCCCAATGTAAAGTGTACCTATAACCTCAAAATCTTGTCACTGTCAGCTCCTGTTCTAATGATACCTTGATCCTAGGCTGTGTTTCATAGAAATAATTATTACAATATAATAATTAATCACAGTAATGATATAATAGCTAAGGGCCCTTACCATTATATCCTGTAATACTTTCATTACTCAGCTAGAGAAAAATAAAATAGATCAAACTCATGTGAGGCAGAACCATGGCTGGTGGTGTTAATCAGGCTCAAAGTGTAGCTCTGTTTCCCTGGAAAACTGCTTTGAGGGGGATGCAAACCCCAAGGTGATCACTGCATCTGAAGCTGCAGATGATGCCCCCAAAGGGGGATGGGTTGCCAGGACTTGGGAAGACAGAAAAAGCAAAAATCATCCTGGAAAGTATAAAGAAAATTGTTGTAAGAGAGACTACCAAGAGCTAGCAAGGCTTCATGTGACATCACCAATTTTACATCATGCACTTCATCAAGGCTGGTGTTAAAGCAGTCCAGGAGAAGGCAGCAAGGGTAGTCACAGAGCTCAAAACCAGTTGTTGGAGGAAAAAATTGATAGATGTGCTTCATTTAGGAAAGAATGAATCTGGGGATCATAGAGCAAGCTATAGCTGCACCAAAGTTTCTTCAGAATAAATAGTAATGAATTGTTCTCCTTGTTCCCCTGGGGGGTGATGCAAGATACAGTAGACTGAAGTAGCAGCAAGGCAGAAGCTGGTTAGACATTAAAAATGTGTTCTGGTTCTAGGCAGCATGGGAAGCTGTGAAGGTTTGGATCCATCAGGGGTTGTTTAGGTGTAGATGATCCTGCTTTGTTGCAGAAGGATGGACTAGATACCCATTTTAGATCCCTTTTGATTTGGGTCTGTCATTACATTCCTATAAAAGCATAAATCTCTTCATCTGGTCCCCCACATGGATAACTCTCCCCAAGAAGAATATATTAGGCAATAAAATATTTGCTATACCATATTACTTATACAGATCAGCTCTTTTGACTGTCCAGCTCGTTTTGGTAGTTGTTAAAAAGTGTGTATACTTTGTTATACTGGTATTTTGTCTAATTCTAAGTAGTCAGATCTGCCACAGAGAAAAGAAGTTCTCCAGGCTTTCTGTGAAATCACATTTCATGCCTGACAAAATCTCATTGCCCATGGCTTTGGAGCTGCATCACTTTCTTGGGGCAAGCACAGCAATTTCAGTGTTGAGAAGGGCAAGCAGTGGCATCATCCATCTGCAGCTCACTTGCAGAGAGCATGGGCAGATGGAGATAGGCAAAGGATCCATGGGGTGGTTTGTATTCAGTCCGAGCTGGGTGTCTCAACTCCTCCAAAACATCTCATCTCAACCACTGGGTTTGTAGCAGACTTAGTGGGAAACTAAATGAACTCATCAGGGCTCTTACAAACCTTTACACCTCCGTGCCTTTGACCTGTCTTTTCCTGAGGAAAGCATAAGGTATATGACAGAGAGAGAAGGAAAAACATCTCCAAACTCCAAATGTTCTGCTGCTTGCAAAAGTTTTCTTTTCCTGGAGTCAAAATACAAGGAAGCATCACAGGTATGGTCACGCCATGAGAGGGCAACCAGCACTTGGTGAGGAAGGTGGTGGAAGAAACCTGTCCTGTGGGAAGGAACTGCAAAGATGTGATTTTAGATAAGCTTCAGCATCTTGAATTTTCCTTCATTTTTTAGCTGTGGCTTAACGGTGTCTCTCCATGGATGCTCTGCTGGGGAAGTGGTGGACTGTGTGCAGCAGCTCCTGTGTATCACACTTCAGGGGTGGCTTTTTTAATACATCTGTAGGACTGTGAGCCATGAGGCTTTGTTTTAGTGTATGGCACTGATAACATCTGGAGATGTATTACCAGGCAACAGCTCTGTTAATCTTCAAAGCGCTTTATAAGCATTAACTAATGAATCCTCATGTTCCCCATACATTAGCTCATCTTTTTCAACCACACTGAGACGCCCAGTGACCTGCCCAGCACATGCAGAAGAGGCAGTGTTAGGTCTAAAATTAATATTTGAAAGTTTGTTGCATCTCAGGGAGAGGGAAGGATGAATTCAAGGCTGATTTTTTTGGATTGAGGCTGCCTGCTGAAAGGGAGGCAGGCTCAGGGACCTGAATTCAGCCTGTAGAAATCAGATTAATGGGGTTTTCCCCTCCCTACTTCCCTTCCCTCCCTTATGGTTGTGTTTTTCCAACTCAGAAAAACAAAAAAAGAGGGTTTCCCCAGTTTATCTGGCAGTGCTGGGAGAGAGGAGAGGATGCAGCAGCACCTTCCTGCTCCTCTACCACCACCTTGTGGGCAACCCTTCCGGACTGCTCCTCGGGTTCATGATTCTCTCCTCCCTAATGTTTCATCATTTCTAAACGTTAGGGACCAGCCTCTCCTCTGAATACACGATGGAGAAGCAGGATTTTGGAAATCGTGGTGCATCTCCCCAGCCCAGGTAGCCGAGCAGGTGGAGGTGCTGCATCCTCTCGTGGAGCTCCCAAGTCGTGGTGCTCTGTCCTCCAGCAGCTCCTGGGCAAGTCGTGGAAGCTGCTTGCTCGAGGGTTTTGAGCTGGATGGATTTTTGCATCTTGTTTGAGTTGTTGAACTAGTCTCACCTCATTTCCCAGCCCCACAACCTCACGCCTGAGGGTCCTTGTGGACCCCTTCAGGTTGACATCCCTCCCCAGCCTCTCACCTTCCCATTGGCATCTGTTTTCTCCTTGGCTGAGCACCACCAACTCCTGACACTCCCTGACAAACGCATTTCACCGAGTCTGAAGGACAGAACTTGATGATAATTGTACCTCTTGTAACACGGGTTTGCAAGGAATCCAGCTCAGCCACCCAACAGGCTGGGAACTGTGGGCAGCGTTTGCCATCTCCTGGAGGACCACCGCAATAGCAGAGCCAGGCTTTTGCTGTGTGCCACCTCATCCTTGCCATGTCCCCTCTTTCCAGAGCCTCCTCGGTGGATAAAGGAGCCCGAAGGTGGTGTCTACAGTGTAGGAACAAATCTGGTGCTGCTGTGCGAAGCTATTGGCAACCCAGAGCCCACCATTCACTGGAAGATGAACGGGATGCCCATAGACAGTAAGTGCAAAACCCAACCTGCTCCTTCCCTGGTGGCTGAGGGTTTGATGTGCCTGTGTTGTGCCCAGTTGGATCACACAAATCAGCTGTCTGCTTTGACATCTATTTAGACACGGATTAATATTTATTTACTTCATAAAGCCAATGGTTAAACTGAAGAGAGGATGGGTGGAAGCTGCAGGGTGTGGTGGGACCTGGTGGCTGAGGGTTTGATGTGCCTGTGTTGTGCCCAGTTAGATGGATCACACAAATCAGATGTCTGCTTTGACATCTATTTAGACACGGATTAATATTTATTTACTTCATAAAGCTAATGGTTAAACTGAAGAGAGGATGGTGAAAGCTGCAGGGTGTGGTGGCACCCATGAGTTCCTGCCTCACCCTGTAACCTTGTCTGTTGGATCTGGGATAGCTCATGTCCATAGAGGGCTCCTGGTCTTTGTGCTTTTGAAGAAGCCTTTGGTTCTAAAGCAGTGAGGAGAGGTTGTGAACTCCATCTGTGTTTTCTCCATCTCCTGATATAGTCTGGGTCTTTCCAGGTAGGACCTTCAGAGGAAGAATCTCTGCCAGAGAGATCAGCCTTACCAACCTTCAGCTTCAGGACAGTGCTGTGTACCAGTGTGAGGCCAGCAACAAGCATGGCACCATCCTTGCTAGTGCCAACGTGAACGTCCTCAGTGAGTATCCTCCAGATTTTAAGAGCTACATTGTCCAGACCAACACAACAAGGTCTTATCATGTGCAATATTGTTTGCTTAGTCCTTATGAGCTTTGATGTCTTCTTAATTTTAAAAACAAGACTGAGGTTGTGCTCAAAAAACTTTTGAAACAACTTGGGGGCTGCATTGTGACCACAGCTCTGTTTTTGAATTACCAAGTGTATTGTTAATCTTTAAATTCAGTTGTTGATGCTCAGCCTGGTCTTTGGAGAGAGTGGTGGGAATTTATTTAACAGAAAGGGTCTGTAGAGGAAGCCCATCCAGGTCTGTTTTCTCTCCTGGAGCACACTGAGGTTTTGTGTTCTGACATAAATATCCAGCAGTCAATCACCTTTATGTCTGTCAGCAAAGATTTTGGGAGGTAGGTTGCTCAGTGCAACTGGTTCCAAAAGTTAGTGAAATTCCCATTCAGTGGCTAAGCCTTTGACCTTTGCTGGAAGAGGGCATGAGGCAAGGACAGTATTTATCTTCCCAGTTCTGAAATGCAGTGCTGCTCATGTTGCATTCTCTCCTGCAGATATTGCTCCCTTAATTCTGACCTCAGATGGTGAAAACTATGCCACGGTCGTGGGTTCCAGTGCCTTCCTGCACTGTGACATTTTTGCCTCACCTGCAGCAGATGTTCGATGGTAAGCCACCAAGAGCTGATGTTTCCAGATGCAATAAGTTCATCCAGGCTCCCTAAATGTTGAAAATTGTGCTAGTTATTATTTTTAAGCAGATAAAATTAGAGATTTGTAACAAAGCTGTATGCAATAAAAGTATTCTGTGTTTAAATGCTCTTTCAAGAACCCTGGAGAAGTGGTTTATGAGGAAAGGTTAATGAAAGTCCTTAATCCTAGTGAGACAAGTGATGGGATATTCAGCAAACCAAGCCATGCTGGAGACAGCTAAACCCTGCTGCAGCTTCATTGGCCTTAGTTTAGTTTTGCCAACTTTCAAAATCTGGACACCTTATTGGGGTGGAAACCTCAGAGCCTATTTATTTGGAAATGGTTCCCTCCTGTTGGAAATCACAGAGTTGTCATGGTACTTGACAGGTTCACTAAAATTGTGGATTAGAGACTCAGCCAGACTAGTTTAAAGATCTTTTTAGATGCCATCAGTGTGGCTATGGTTTGCAGGAAGCTGATATCCCTTTACAATTTGCCTGCACGTGAGCTCCTCTTGACTTGGTTGCTCAGTGGCAGACCTGAGACCAGCTCCCAAATTCCTGTGTTCCCTGCAATAGCTGCTAACCAGGAAATAAGAGTTTCTGCAGCCCTAGAAATAAGCCATAACTACCTTTATCATCTTTAGGACCAAGGATGACAGCATAGAGCCACTCTCCACACAACGTTATGAGTTAAATGAGAATGGCACCCTGGAGATCAAAGAAACCCAGAAGGAAGACTCAGGGTCCTACGCTTGCTGGGCTGCAAACTCTGTTGGGAAAAGAGCCATCACTGCTAACCTGGATATCAGAGGTAACATCTCACAAGCAGAAAGACCTTTGGCAGCTGCTAAGGTTTTCTATTTATAAATTTTCAGTAAGCAATTAGTAACTATTCAGTCCAAGATACAGATTTATTCTCGGAGGCTACAAATACTCTGTATACTAAATATACATATTTATATGTAGCAGTTAATACTGTCTCCATTTTTCTGTGGGGTTTCCCCACGTTTTCACATGATGTTCACTTTCTTCTTGACGCTTGCAGAAGTTGTGAAACCCACCAAAACCTTTCACCTTACTTCTCAGAGGTGTTAACTTTATTATCTTGAAAGGATTTTCCCTCCTTCTTGCCATCCAGCCCTGTTATATTCAGAGGAGGTTCTTGGATTTGAGTATTTCTAAATAGAGGGGGGAAAAAAATTACTGAATGTGTTTACTTATCAATTTCAGATACATACCTTGTATTCCAGTTCTCTTTAAAGGGATTTATGTGGATGAATGGGCAGGAGGGGTTTTCCCATGGAGGGTGTGATTGCAGTCAACAGTTTCTGTTGAGCACAAAGGTTAAATTTAGTAGGTTGTATGCTAATTTATTTAGGATTATGGGCTTGTTAAAGGAAAAAAAACCCAACCAAACAAAAAAACCCAAAGCAAAACAAAAAAAAAGAACCAAAACAACTATGCCAAACTAAATACTAAATAAATACTCAGTTAGTAAAGTCCTCAAACTATTCTCAGATGCAGATTTGCAATAATAAACTTGAGCAAAATAACCCCACTCTTTTTGTATTCTATTTCTACTCCCTTTGCTTTGTAAATTTTACAGGGATAATAAACATGAAAATATACAATGTAATTCTCACAGAGCAACATTTCACTGTAAAAATAAATTCAGCCCAGTGCTTGCTTCTTACTTAGTCGTCTGTTTTCGCATTCAGACTAGAGTCAATTAAAAGAACAAACTTGATTGCAATAATTTTGTCTCACTTGACTTTAATAAGCTTGTAATTTTTCTTGGATCGTTGCCAAAGCCTATTTCAAATGGCAATTGGACATAAAAATCACATTCAAGCCTGTTTTTTTTTATCATCCACTGCATGACAGTCTGCTAACAAGGATTTTCACCTGTGACTTTATGTTGTGGTTTCTTTTTCTGCATCTCTTTGGTTTGCAATGAACTAAAAATAAATTTTTCAAGATGGTATTTGCCAGGATTTAATTTTTCTATTTCAAAACCCACACTCCTTCACTTGAAATGGATGTATATATAACAAAAAAAAAGACATGATTGTTGCTCCTAAGGTTGATTTTTACCTATGAAGTGGTTGGTGAAAATTTAATGTGATAGTCTCTCCTAATCAAAGTGTTTTTTCTATGATCAATCAGATGCTACAAAAGTTGTCGTTACTCCGAAGAACCCCCGAGTGTTGAAATCACATCCAATTTTATTGAAATGTCAGTCTGAGTATGATTCACACTTGAAACACAGTTTTAAATTATCCTGGAGAAAAGATGGAGATGAGCTGCCAGTCAACAGCACGGAAGATGGCAGGTAAAGGAGACAAGAATCAAGAGTTTTCCTGATCTCAGCAGAATAGTGCTGAACATGAGTTTCAAGAAACACAAGTCTTAATAGCTTGAAATGCAAATTTATGTCTGCAAGAATTCCTCATGCAATCTGTGACTAGATCTGCATTTTCTATACCTATAAATATAAACACATCTATGAGAGCCATGGCTGGCTGGCAATGGTTTTGGTTTTTATCAACTCTCTCACCAGCACAGCAGAACGTTGTGGAAATGGTTCAACCCAAACCCACAGCCCTACCCCTAGTGCTGTCAACTGAGGTTTTGTTTCTCCACTTCAGTGGAATGAATATTTTTCCTGGGTTTTACACCTGTTCAGCCCAAGCAAAAAGTCCTTGTGATGCTGAAATGAATGGAAAATGCTTCTGGGATTCTGCCTAAAATAATACATGTTAAAAGCAATTAGTTTTTCCTACATATAGGTTTAGAACTTCCAAGTTCAGGCTGAATTTTGCCCTACTCTTGTGTTGCCATTGACCTTGAGGGGATGAAGCTCTGCCTTTGTCCCATGAGTAGGGTCCCACAGTGGGATGTCACAGGTCTTTATTAATCACCACAGAAGAGAGGAGAGAAGAAGAGAATAACATGAAATTATGTTATTCAAAATGTCCCGTTACCAAGGGTTTTTTTAATGAATATTTTTTCAGAGAACGGTGTGTCTTTATGTTTATCTTATAGATTTTTTTCTCTTCCTTATTTGCCTGTATTTTTTTCCACCTAGGATAATTCTGAACAGGGACACACTGTTCATATCGAGCGTGACACGGGAGGACCAAGGAATTTACACGTGCGTGGCTAGAACCTCTCTGGACAGCACCACAGCCCAGTCACAGCTAATTGTTCTTGGTAAGAGGATGTTTTTGGGGTGTGCAGAGAGCTCCCTGTACTCCATAATGCCACCACAGCACTTTGGTTTACTTGCTTTCTTCTGCCCAATTCAGTTCCAGAGCCTCAAAAACCCAATTTCAGAGAGGTGCAGTGTCCCTCTCACTCAATAACCTCACTTGTATCTCCTGGAATGGGAATGCTGACACCAACTTCAGTGATTAATCCAATACCTAGGAGATGACAGCCTTTTTTTCTCAGTTCAGGAGTCACCCACAGTGGCTGTAGGAGCTTGCCCAGGCTAGAAGGTGTACTAGCATATTAATAATGGTTCTGCTTCTGTTTTGAAGTCCTTGGTCAGTCCTTCACCTGCCTTTCCTAGAGATTTGCACACAAATTGCTCCTTGGATCATATTATTTTTGAAGAAGACTTAAGGCTGGCAGCTAGATGTCCAACTCCTCTGAAAGTTAAGCACCTAAAAGGATTCATTATCTCTGTGAATCTGAGCATAAATTATTGTCCAGTGCCAAAGAGAAAGTCCACAGCAAAGAAGAGCCTTGACCCACACGACTTGAAGCTTGACCTTGTGTAAGCACCCTTACAACCTACCTCTCCTTCTGAAGGACCACTTGAAATTAAGAGAGTGAACGTGTGGAATGATGTGCAATCCTTTGCACATGTGCCTAAGGGCATCAGTCAATAACTAAAGTTCTGGTTTGTAGAGAGTTTTGTATAATTTTAATGAAATTTTGCTTCATTTCACATTTTTCGTTTATTTCTGGCAGTGATTGCAACAAGAACTAAGACAATCTGACCTTCAAGATGTTTTCAAACTTTAAATGGATGGTATTTTTTAGTAAATTAAGAAGAGGCTATGCATATTATTTATGGTACTGTGTTCTTTGGTGCTGTATAATTCAAAATGTTTGTAGACTCTTCGTTACATATGAAAATTTCATGAAGCAATTCATTCCCTTCTAAAAAGGTGATTTGCAGAAGAGGAAGAACAGTCTGGTGCTCTTTCCCCCTTGTTTATTTTATAGAAGAAAGGTCTTGGTGACTTAACAATATCTGTTATTCTCCAAATGAAAAATTGAGGCTTCTTTTGCAACGAAAGGCTTGTGAGATGGCTAAAAAACTAAACATGGCATGGATAGAGACATCAAAATATGGGCAACAAAGAGCAAAAGGATATTCTGTTAGAATAGTTCTAGATATTTGTTCTATGATTAATGAATGGATAGAGGGGTGAGTATCTTTAAGATGCACCATTGCTCTCTTTAAATGAATATACTGAATTTTAACACCAGATATGCTTCAAGAGTAGAACTGTTGGTGGCTGAATTTAGTTGGTTTTGCTCTGAGAAATGACATTATCAGCCAAAAATGTAGTTGGGACGTTGGGGCAGGAGGAAGTCAAAGACCTGAAGTTGGGCAATCTGATTTCCTGGGTCTGTACATTTTTTTTGACTTTGAAACTCTAGCCCTGTGTTTAAGGAGGGGGAGTGTGTGTGACTTTGGAAGGGTGAGGGTGTTTTTTGGTTGGGTGTGACATTTAAGATCATCAAGTCCAACTAGTAACTCATCACTGCTGGGTCACCACTGACCCATGTCCCTCAGCACCACATCTACAGGGGTTTTAAAACTTTCCAGGGATGAGGACTCCACTACTGCCCTGGACACCCTGTTCCAGGGCTTGACAACCCTTTTGGGGAAGAAATTTTTCCTAATATCCCACCTCAGCCTTCCCTGGTGCAACTTGAGGCTTTTTCCTCTTGTCCTATTGATAAACATAGGTCAATCTGAAAACATTGAATTTGAAAGAGTTCATTCAATCACAGGTAATTTGGCAAATGAGCCACATCACAGACCACCTCTTCTGCCCCTGGTGCTGTTGAGAAATCAGGTCATGCTGTAGAGATGTGTCCCTGTTGCTGTCTGCCAGGACTGTGAAGGGGAGCAGCCTGTTTTGGTGGTGCTGGTAACCTCAGCCCTGGTTAAAACCCCATCTCTGAGAAGTGACCACATCTCTGGAAAGTGAACTCTGACAGGAATGGAGTAATCCCATGCTCAGGGTTTCTATGGTCCCCCCACTTGGTCCTGGGAGGTGTAGTGCAGTTATCACACCAACCACCACCTCTGACTCTGATGTTTTCTCTAGACTGCATTAGTTGAGATGGCAGGTAAGGAATTTTCTTGTTTCTTTTTAATATAGCTCCCCATGGCTGGGATAATGAAGGTTTTGCTTTCACTCATCATCTAAAAGGCCAAGCTCAATAACTGCTGGAGCTGAGTCACCTTCTACCCCTCTGGTTTGCACCAGAGTGAATCCTAGTGATGCTAATAAAACTTCCTGCTTAGAGCAATGTCAATATCCATTAATGATTAAATAGACCTTCGTGTTGATTGGAAAAGAAAAATCTGTTGCTGCAAGCCCAGCAATGAAAGTGGATGGAAATGAACTCCAGAAGGGATATTGCATTTATAAAGGAGAAAGCAGGACCAGAAGACTCAGCCTGGTTTTCTCTAATAAAAAGGTTCTTTAAAAGCAATTCTCACTTTCCTAATCTTGTCCATTTTGAAAGCAAAAGGTGCTTTACCACCGTCTGCACTGAACTTGCTCTTCCAGTCCTTCAGCAAACACCAAGGCGAACAGAAGTATTTTGTCATGCTCTTGACACCTTTTCATTATTTCTCAGATGTTCCTGATCCTCCAGAAGACCTTCAGCTCTCAGAAAATCAAAACCGAAGCGTTCGACTCTCCTGGAAAGCTGGGGCCAGTCACAACAGCCCAATTAATGGTATGAGGGATTTTTATGGCCTCATCCTGCACTGGCATGGCTCTTAGAAGACACAAACCATGCTCATAACCATAGTTAATCAATTTTACTATGACTGTTAATGTGTTGTAAGTTCATTTCCAGCCTCTTATTTATAAGCTCTTTATACAAGCTCTGCCTTTTTTTTGTTTCTTTTCCTGCCCAGAGTCGATTATAGAGTTTGAAGAGAACAGGTGGGAGCCAGGGAGGTGGCAGGAGCTCACCCGAGTCCCAGGCAATGACACCACAACCCTCCTGTCCCTGGCCCCATATGTGAATTACCAGTTTCGTGTCATCTCTGTGAACGCCGTGGGAAGGAGCCAGCCCAGTAAAGCATCCCTGCGCTACGCCACACCTCCAGCTGGTAAGCACTGCCAGCTAGTTTGACTGAATATTAATATTTTTCCTCTTGTTTTCAGCATTGTTGGGGTTGTGCGTGTGTCCTGCTATGCTTCAGAAGGGGGTGAAGAACCCACGGTCACTTTGCTGCTCATTGGGAGCCCAGGGATGCCAAAGTTGAAGAGCTCACGCCGCTGTGGTCAGCAGGGGGTGTCCTACCAGGGTACCTCCAGCTCGGCTGGTTTTGAGCCCCTTGCAGCAATTTATGGACAAGCAGGTGCTGGAGAAGATGAGGGGTTATGGGCAGCCTTTCAACAGCACTAAGCTTGTCAAAAATCTCCAGTCACAGTGCGTTTCACATTCTGACAGGAAACGTCGTGTCTCTGAAAGTCATTTTAGAAGCCAACTGTTCAGCACAACATCTGCATTCCTTGGTGTTTTTTTCCCTTTTTTCCCCCCTTCCACTTCAATTTCAGGTCCTTCTTCAGCTTTTCAGCTGCGTGCATCCCACTAATGATACACCTTCTGTTTGCTATCCCCACGGGGAGAAAAACCTCTCCCTCATAACCCCCTTACATCTGCTGCTTTGAAATCCAAAAGTCACCATTTCATGTTAGCTGGTGGCTCCAACCAACAAGGGCACTCAGGAATCCAAACTGCATAAACAATGTGTTTTGGTCACAGCAGCTTTGCTGATCCAAGTAATTAATCTCATGAAAGTTTTTTGTCTACGTGTCTTTCACTCTTAATAATGTGGAAATAAATGTTTTGCACCTTTCTTTTTTTTTTTTAATTTAAATAATAAATGCAAATAAACCCCAGGATATGCAAACTAACCTGCTCACCTGTGTGGTTCCAGCTCCTGACAAGAACCCAGAAAACATCCGAGTGGAAGCTTCTGAACCAAATGAAATGGTGATGAAATGGGAGGTAAGGGAAATGTGCCTGTCAGTGATACAGCAGCAGAAAGAGATTCTCCCTTCAAGCAGCAGTTTCTAAAGCAGGATGGAATTTATCAGGATATTGTTTTACTATAATCACACTAAAAAAAACAAACAATAGCCCCCTTTACTTTATCTCCCCCTCCCCTACCCCTGGATTTTAGGAAATATTAGCTAATTCCATGAGTAAGATCCCTGATGCTCCTGAAGTCAAAGGTAAAGTTGTTATTGACTTAAACATGTTCTGAATTTCCTCCCTCATTTCTTACCAGCTCTGATCCCTTGGCCAAGAGACAGCAAGCTAGAATTTTTACATCAAGAACTAAAGGAGTCTAGATAAAGCTCCTAAGCAATATGTGGCAAAGGAATTGTGGAAAAATCTTGAGGATGGTTTCCAGGCTTCACATTCCCTGGCTTTTGGGATTACAGCTTCTGTGCCAGCAGTTTAAAGAGCTATTTAAACAGAAATGTCATTAGCTCCATTTAACAAAAAATTTCAACAACTGTGGAAGGAAGCATATTATTTTTTTTTTGTGGCTGGAATTAAACACAATTTACAGGAGATTTACTTCTCAATCTGCTGCTTGCAGCAAAGAACACTAAACGTTTCCCCAGTGTGAATTCATGGTTTAGGCTATAATTACACCAAAAAGGAGGTGGCTCTCTAGATTTACCAACTTGGATTTGAAGGGGGATTTTTGCTGTTATGACATAGCCCAGGGTCAGAGGAGGCAACCCTGCTTCTCAGAAGAAATGCAGAGCAGTAGTAACCAGCATGGCTGGGAAATGTTGCTATGGCCAACGTTGAACAGTGCCCAAGTGCTGCTCCTCACCAGGCTGCCCATCATCAGACAGGGCAAAACTCAAAGGGACAGCTGGGGCTGAAGGGAGAGAATGGGATGGACAGGCTTCCTTAAATCTTGTTGAATCATTTCAACGTTGTAAACAGGATATTAATTTATGTCTAGTAGTAGGCTTTTCTGAGGAAATGCTGGGCACTGAACGTGCTATTTCTGGCAGACAAAGGCTGCAAAATGATGTTAATCTGCCTACTTGGGTTTAAGTGTCCAGATGAGCATTAGTGACTGGCTTTTCAGCCAAGGATTTGCAGCATTAAGGGAGATCAAAATAAGAGTCAAGCAGTGCTGCAATTTCACTCTGAACAAGGAGCTATTTTTTTTTTTATTAGGAATTTTTTTACTTCCTCAGCTTCTCTTGCAAATCCCATTCCCTGGGATCTTTGCTATGGAGATGGAGATCATTCTCCCAGCAGTGCCTCTTAGAAAGCTGCCCAATCTCCCAGCTCCTTCACCACAGTCATCCCAAAGGTCTTCACACCCTCAGAGTAGACAAATGGGAATTTTTGGAGATCCCCCAGACTTAGACCTAGGTCCCCCCACACAAAAGGACCATCAATGGGGCTTTGCTTTCTGCTGGCACTTGCAAGTCAATGCCATGTCATTTCAGACCTCTGTGTGCAGCTCAGATACATATCAGTTATTATATATCTATAAATGTATAATTTATAGTTAATTATTATTAAAAGTAGGCTACGTGATGGGAAATACCCACAGCTGTTTCAGTGGACTGGAATAACCCTCATCATTTTGGTGACTAGTTAACTTTATTAATTAAAGAAGTACATTTTCAGAGAAAGAAACTCAACTGGAGATGGTCTCATGACAAGCCATTGCTATACATCTTCTAATATTTTATAAATTAATCTTAATTAGATGGGAACCACGCTGGGATGAATTCTTCAGCTGATCAGTAAAAAAGGAGTAGCACAGCAGTGGCCCATTAAATGTCCACACGTAGTTTCAAGCATTTGGTGCATAGTTAGCACAAATCTAAATTTTAATGGCCCAGCTTGCTGTACCACATAAAATTCTAAGAGAAAATGCAGATTTTTAGCTGCACTAAAAGGCACACACAGCCTCATGCCAAAATATGCATTTTAGCTGTGCTAAAAGGCGTGTGATTTTACATCACACAAGGAAACAAAAACCTGGGGCAAAGCACAACCTGATGTCTGTAGTATGCAGAAATGTGTCTACTGGCAAATCTTCTGGTTTTAAATTGACCGTTTCTCTGCCTTTCATCCACCTTTCTCTTGAAGTCATGACATTTTTCCTCAACCACCTTAAAATTAACGTGACAGCGAAAAGTTCAAGCTTCCTTTTTTCCCCTCCCTCTCCTCTCCCTGTGTTGTAACCCACTCCAAAATGATCTCCCCCACTCCCTTCAGCTGCTGTTTCATGATTCCTGCAACAAAGGGAGACGAGATCTCTTTTAACTTCTTCTGCAGCCCCTGAAACCCGTGGAGAGGAACGGGCCAGGGCTGGAGTACAAAGTCAGCTGGCGGCAGCGGGGGGTGGAGGCGGATTGGAACGAGGAGCTGGTGAAGAAACATTCTCTGACCCTAAGAAACACCCCCACCTTCGTGCCTTACGAGATCAAAGTCCAAGCAGTCAATAATTTAGGATCTGGTCCTGAACCCAACGTTACCATTGGATATTCAGGAGAGGATGGTAAGTGGTGGAATCTTTCTCGTGAAGATGCTCTGCGGGAGGGGGATTCTTGTGATGCTAAACCCTGGGGTAGGGAGGGATGGATTAGGCAGCCCGGGGGGAAAAGTGTTGACATGCCAGTGCTCCATATGAGGGGCTACATGAGACACACACGCCTGCTCCTGGGTGCCAAGGATGGCAGCTTGCTGCAGGTTGAGGGGTATTTTTTTTGGAAAGGTCAGTTGTGCTCTCATTAATCTCAGTTGGTGGCTTAGTGTAGGTTCCTGTCTGAAGGCCACAGTCCGTAAGAAGTCTGTGAAGTGTAGCAGCCTCTGTGTTGGATTTGGTGGGGAAAAAATAATCTTTAGCTTGTCTGGGGCCCAATTTGATGGTTTAACACTGGCAGAAGTGAAGGTAATTAAGTACAAACTCTCAGGCTCTAGGTGTTGTGAATTTATAGATGATGCCCCATTCCCATGGATGCTGAGTGTTACCTTGTCTGTGGAGGCCTGGAAGAATAAGTCCTCTTCTCCAGCCTGAGCTTCTGCCCAGTGGCTTTCCATGGCTCCAGGGTGGCACAGCCTCCTCTCAGCTCTCCCTGTGTCTCTGGAGAAGTCGTCCTACACTGGGGGTCTACTCTTGCTCCAAGCCCTCTCCCTGGGTCTTCTCAGTATCTGTCCACCTCTGATTTTTGGGGTCTGCCTAGCATCATCCAGGCTAGAACAGACAAAGAGGCTTTCTCCTCTTGCCACCCATTGTCACAAAATAGATGCCCTGGGCTTCAAACCCTTGTGATACCTACAACCTGCACATGCTCTTGGAGCTCCAGCTTCAGGGTGGGCTTTAATAATCATGTTCCATTAAGAGGTGAGCATATGGGAGGATTGCCCTGCTAATAGAATGAGCACACACGTCCCACAAGGGATGTGACAGCCCTGCTACATCTGTGGGACACTGAATAACATCACTGCTGAGGCCACCTGAACGTCTCTGAGCAGCAGCATGTCCCCTTTGGTGTTGACTTTATGAGTAGAGAAGATATTTGGAGGACTGGAAATAAATCCAGGAAAAAAAGAAAAAAAAGAAAATAAAAAGGGTTTTTTTGTATTAATTAAAGATTTAAACCATCAAGGGAGTAGTCAGCATTGGGTCTAGCTAACGTGGGGTGCCAACAAAGAGGTGGGCAACAGGAAGGTTTGATGGTGCATCTTCTCTCCCCTGGAGAGTCTATGGCAGAAGAGGTGGTGGATAGTGAGAAGAGAGCAAGGAACCCTACAGCACTTTTGTTTTCTTTGTGTGTTTGTGATGGATCTAATTTTATATCTATCAGTGGAAAATCTGCCTTGCAATTCAGTCGTCGATGGATCAAGGCCTCTTCTTTTCAGGCTCTATAATAGTTCTCTGTGTTCTGTAGTGATTAAAATCCTACTGTTTAATGAGCTTAGCTGTAAAAGGAAATTGATTATAAAAAGAAACTTTATGATTGCCTTCTTGAGTGCTGTGTTAATCATCTTTTTATTCTTCTCACTGCTGTAAGCATTCCTTGAAACAGGAAATCATAAACACTGCTGTAGAAATTCATGGGTCCCCATGCACCTGCATTCCAGCCCTCAGCAAAAAACCCTAATATGGCAAAACAATGTTTATTGACCCATTTCACCCAGCAGGTGCAGGTGGAATGGCTTTTTTTTCCTTGCCTGAGGTAAGACTACGTGAACTGCCACAGCTTGAGCTGGGAAGCCAAACCCTGTAGCTGTGAACAGTGTGAAACTGAGCTCTTGGAAGGGTCTTTAATGGGTTGTTTTTACAGTTCCAGATGCTGCTCCTTCTGGCGTGTCAGTGGATATTGTGAACAGCACGTTGGCCAAAGTCTTCTGGCTTGGAATACCAAGGGACAGAGTCCGTGGGCATTTAAGAGGCTACAAGGTTACAAATTTCTCTTTCAATATTGGTATATCGAATAAACTGTTAAATGAATTCCAGGTCAAGGATAGATTGTGATCTCTCATTTCTGGGAAGATGAGAGAAAGCAATATCATCTTCGGCCTCACAGAACATGATTTGTTATAGAAATGCCAATCTCAATGCAGGTCAGCTGGTGGAAAACAAAAAGCATGCTGGATGGAAAAAGGCATCACCCAGAGAAACACTTCCTAACGTTTGTAGGAGACAGGAACTATGGGATGATTCCTGGCCTAGAGCCCTTCAGTGAATTCCACTTAACTGTTTTGGCTTACAACGCCAAAGGAGATGGCCCTGAGAGCTCCCCTGTTGTGTTTGAGACTCCAGAAGGAGGTAAGACAGAGTGAGACTATGGGATGGAGGGATTTAAATAGGAGTTGTCCCTGTAACGAGGCAAGTTGATTTCCTTGTCTACAGTGACTATAAAATCTCTGATATTCATAAAACGCTTCACTGGAAAGGGGAACTGTAGGTGTTGAGCAATATCCTCATTTAACATGTGTAGAGACAGAGCTGGCCAATCTTCTTCTCTGAAAGCTTAATCCATGTTTCTTCCAGTCCCTGAACAACCACGCTTCCTAAGGATCCTAAACTTTGACAAGGACTCCCTCACTCTGTCATGGGGACTTCCTAAGAAAGCCAATGGCCACCTTATTGGCTACATTTTGCAATACCAGATAAGTATGTGCTTGTTTTAACCTTGATTTTAGAATTTACGTGCACTTTTCTGATGCAAGCTTCCACTGCTGCCATGCCCTAGTCCATATTTATAGACTAATTCAGTTATTTTGTATTTGTAAGTTATATCTAATGCAGTAATGAAGAGGACCCATAAATTGTAGGTGTATTTTACTGGAGTGAAACTCATTCAAAGCAAAATCATTTGTAACAAAGGTACTTTAGCCACTTTTATTTAGATCTTCACGTTACATCCGTGAGCACCTTCCCCCTGTAGAATGCCTCAGCAGAAACTCAGGCAGTGAGTCCTTTTATTGAGTCATTACATCAAGAAACAACCAAATTCCAGTGGTACTTTTTTCCTTCTTGCCTATGGAAGAACTGAGTAGCTGGGGAAACACTAAGCAGATAACCTCAGGCAAGATCCAGTATGGGTCCCAGACTGCCACAGCAGCAGCTGTGAGGTGTGGTGACTGTTCAGGGTGTTTTATATCTTCTTTGGGGATGGAATAGGGTTAGACTGTGCCCTAGTCACATAAAAACACCTCATATACTTTTCACTCATCTCTGTTAAATAGCAGAACTGCCCAGTTGGCTTTGCAAGCAGGGGCTGGAGCCTGGATCTTCCTTGTATTTTTGACACTGGCTCTCCAGGAAGGTCCCTGCCCTTGGCAGGGGAACTGGAACTAAATGATCTTTAAGGTCTCTTCCAACCCAACCCATTCTGTGATTCTAGGATTCTACCACCACGGGCAAAGAGTAGATCCATCTGTTTAGGTAGTTTGGGAGTGGCAACCCCTCCTTCAGCTGCCAGCTGTGCCAAGGCAGGAGCAGAGCAAAGCTGAACAACCATCCATTATCTTGCTTGCAAAAGTTTGCAGATGTTTGGAAGCAAAGCGAGAAGCAATTAATGTATTTTTAATGATCTAGGAGACAGCATCTTTTGCCTCCCACTCAGTATGTGCATATCTAGAATTAGAGAGTTTTTTAAGAACAGTAAAAGCTCACTGAGTAGTTGGGAGGTGGATTGAAGGAGATAAATCCCATTTAAGTACTTGGCAAGAAGGAGAGAAATGCTCATCCAGGCTTCATCCTTGCTCCTTACAGCAGAGCCCCCCTCTTGTATGCATATCTGGAATCAGAGAGCTTTATAAGAACAGTAAAAGCTCAATGAGTAGTTGTGGATTGAACGAGATAAATCCCATTTAAGTACTTGGCAAGAAGGAGAGAAATGCTCATCCAGGCTTCATCCTTGCTCCTTACAGCAGAGCCCCCCTCTTGTAGGAGTGTCCATGGCACGTTTCATGCTCAGTTGCTGGATCTGACTCAAATGCCTTTTCCCTTTCAGTAAATGAAACCCATGAAGTGGGACCTCTGAATGACATCCACGTAGCCAACCGCTCCACGCTGAGCTGGAGGTTTGCAGGGCTCAGCTCCAGCACCAAGTACAAGTTCTATGTGAAGGCTTGTACAGTCAAAGGCTGTGGGAAGCCAGTCACAGAAGAAGGACTCACGATGGCTCAAGGGAGTAAGTTAATAGGCAATATGTGGTTTTTTTTATGTGGAGAAGCTCAAACAATAATAGAAAAATCTATTGAGAATATTCCAGGCTTGACATTTCTTTTGTAATTAGAGGGAATAAATTTGGTTTTCTTTCCGTGAGAAGAATCAATGAACTTTGTAATGGAGCCATGCAGCTCTTTAGGAAAGTAGAGCTTATCTGTCTCATTTTGCTGGACTGTTTCTAGTCCCACTGATCAACTCTTTAAGCTGGGCTAGAAAAAGTGAGTTGCATTTGGTCACAAACAGAAAACTGAAGATCTAAATAATCTGTTCTCAGTAATATAAAAACATATTCTCCCCTTGCTTGAAGATGTGGGGCTGCCAGTAAAATTAGGGGAAATTAGGGGCATGGAAAATCCAGCTGAACATAAAGTTGACTGTAATGCATTTAACCCATTATTATTTTATTGGAGACTGGAAGTGAGCATTTATGTGCCACTTACACCCTACCCTAAAACAGTGCTGCTCAGTGATTTAAAGGAGGATTGCAAGCACTATATGATAGCTCATCCTTCACATTCAGCTGAGATGAAGTAAAATATACTGTGCACAGCAAGTCTGAAAACTCCACGATGAGAAGGAACAAGTCCTGGCTATTAATCAGAAGCCATTGCTGTGCATGGGGAAGGAGAAAGAGAATGTGATAAGCAAAAGAGTCCTGGCTTCATCATTTTTAGCAATGATAACAGTCTGGAACAACGTATATGGAACAGAAATTTATTTTTAATGATATAAAATAGAAAAATGGTCTTTGTTGCACAACATCCTACCAGATTTCTGAGTTGCAGAGTCTTTCCAGCTGTTGGTAAAACAAGTAAAAAGTGCTTTAAACACATCACACCCCAGTTCAGAATCCAATCATGAGCCATGATCTATTTTCTCAAGTAGTGAAACCCCTTCTCAGCTGTCTTGTAGCCTCCAGTCTCATTGTAGTGCAGGTACTCAACCAGTAGTAACTATTAATCTATCAGCATGGTTTAAAATTTATTCTTCATTAAGGAAAATAAAAAGTCCTTCTTTTTTTTTTTCCTCCCAAGTTAAAACTAGGCAATTTTACCTCATTAGTTACCTTCTCTGGCCTTCGTTGAACAGCCAGAACGATGTATTTTGGCCACTTGAATGTCTATAACTTCTTTGAATAACCTTGTCAGGTTTTATTAAACACACCTCTGCCTGATGTGCTTAAAAAGATGATAACCTTGCCATTTATTTTGTTCTTGTTCTCTTCTTTCCTAAGCCTTTGTTCGAGCAGTGGCAAGAACTGATTCTTGTGAACTTGTTGTAGAATAGAGTATAATTAATAAAAACTGCAGGGGTCCAGTTCTGCAATTAATGTGTGCTCCTTGCTGGTTCTCAAGCCACCCTAAATTAAGTCCCTGCATCTGTCACTGAGATGCCTTTAGAGTTTTGGCTAAATTGTTCAGATATTTTTCAACTAAACATGATAAGCTGAAGAAAAACTATCACTCTTTTCAGTGACCTTCTTGAGGTTTTAAGCTGTGGGATGGGAAGCAAGGCAATTGCTCAAAATTAAAACAATCTCTCTTTTTGAAGAAAGGGAGTGATTTCAGAAGTCAAAGTGTATTATTTTAAATGACCCACATAAATGACAGAGATAAAACGTGGTGCCCTCTGAAATGAAACTCTGTGATAGAGCACTCCAAGTTTCTTTGGGTTTTGATTCAGTGATTCTATATCTGCTATTGTTCCAGTTTTAGTAATAAAAACATAAAGCAAAGATCTCTTCCAAGCAGAATGATTTTATGATTCTATATTCCACATCCTGACAATAAATTTGTAGTAGCATAAATGACTGAAGTCAGTAAAAGAAGTTTCTCTCAGTTAAATAAATGGAACTAATTGGGTAGACAATACCCTTTGCCTACAACTTCAGCATCTTCTGCTGTGAATGGACCAAATTCAGGTTTTTGTCAGTGCTTTGAGTTAGCAGCACTTTACCAAAAAGCCAATGGCTGGATATTGATAGGAATAGACTATTCCATGTTCACATCTCTGTGTCTTCATCCTCTGGTGGATCAATGCCACATTCTGCACCCTCTTGGTGTGGGGCAGAGGTGGAGTCCTCTGCTCTGTCAGACAGGGGTTGTTTCTTTGTAATTCCTTAGCAGAGGAAAACCACACTTTAATATTTCTCTCATAATATATCTCTCTCTTAGTCAGGCCCAGTGGAATTAATGAGAACTAGGCAATATAAAAGCTCTCATTTATAGCATCCTTGTTGCATGACTCACCACCACTGGCCTGGGCCAGTATAAAGTCAATGAAATAAAAAGCCTCTTTGTTGTCAAAGGTCTTAAACATAGCCAAAATAACTCAGATATGAAACACTGAGAGAGAACTAAAGATTTTTATCAGTTGTTGGTAAATACTGGGGGCAATCATGAAGAAAGGATATTTCATGGGCACAAGGATATTTGCATTGTGATGCAAAATGATAGTTTAATTTTTGTGGCTTCACCTTGGTTTCATTCATGCTGTCCTTAGAAAATGACTTTTGTCTCTAACTTTTTATTTCCCAGCAGTATTTCTTAAATGACCTAAACCAAATTAACTTTCCCCATGAAAATTTTGATTGCCACATGATCATTAGCCCTCCAAGCATAATACAAAATAATGTTCTTACATAAATGACAAAAAATTCATTAAATATAACAGACCTTCCCTAACACAAAGCTTCTTTTCATCCAGAGCTACCAGTGTTTCTAGAGGATTACTAAATGCATATTACATGTTAGGAATGATTACTGTGTGTCCAAAAATTCAGACCTTAATGAAAAATTCATCCAGAGGAAGCTGTACAACTGTAGTTTTATTTTCCAGAGAAGCCAAAACAGAGAAGTTCACCAGTTGCCTTATATTTCAGTGGCAATTGGCATGTAAATCCCATAGGCTTTTTGAAAATCTTAGCTGGAGGGGACTAACCTTCATGACACACCATAAGATGAGGAGAGGAATCATTTGTTTCAGTGAGTTTAGTTCTCTTTTGCTGTAGGCACGATGAAAAAGGAATAATACAACAAGCCATGTGTAACCACTGGTTTTGTTACCACGCCCCACCCCAACATGCCCTGTTTGCTCACAATCTCATGAAATATTGGTGAAAAGTTTCTTTTTGTGTCATTTATGCCACTCCTACTCTGGTGCTGCTTCTTCAGCCAGGAGAGCTGTAGCCCATCAAACCCTGGGGCTAATCGTAGGCAATGAAGCATCCTGCCCACCCAGGTCCTGCACGTGGGAAAAGGAATAGGTGCTATAAACTGCTTCAAACCCTGATCATTTTGAGCAAGAAAAACAGACGTGTGAAGTAGAGTATGGTAAACATATCAGTCTTGGAGACTTGAAGCAAATTTGTGATTAACTGTATATTTTTGCTTCCTTTTTTATTTGCTTTCTCCTCTTTTATCACCCTGCCTCGGTGCAGCCAACAGAGAGCTAAAGAGAAGCAGCAAGAGATCAACAAGATGACAATTAGTGCAGATCATTAACTCACCTCTACATTCTTCTCCATTCTTCTCCATTCTTCTCCACAGCCTTTACACAGGGCAGGGTTACTAATCTCCATAGCTTACAATATTCCCAAATTAGCATGAACTACCTCCTGCACTAAAAAAGTCCAGAAGATGAAGGAGACTCGTGTTGCATATTTATACACTTTTAATAGCCAGGCAGTAGGGGAAAACTAATGAAAGTTCCACTTTCCATTTACTGCAGCAGATGTATTTAGACAGGTATGGTTATAAATTAAGATGTTGCCCACAATTAATATTTAGCTATTAGACTGACAGCTTTTTTTTTTAATATAAGTACTTTTTATAACAGATGTGCTAACTTTTGGAGAACTAGCACTCTTGTAAGTCTTTGGGGGCAGTTTATATTGTTTTTCCCTTTGTACCATAAGCTTCTATGAAAAAAAAATCTGTGCTCTGTTGTTCTCATAAATCTTGAAGCCCAGTAGGAATATTGTAAAATTGCAGTTCAGTGTTTAATGTTCATGTGAGTCCCATGGTATGGCTGATAAATAGTGGAGAAAGATGAGAAGTGCTGGTGATATTCCTTTATTACTAATGCTTCTTCTCCCTTATTGTAGATTAAAAACCTAACCCAACTGCTTTCAATTTTCTGCAGCTAATTTCTGCAGCTCGCTGACCTTTCACTATATTGAGCTTTGCCTTATCTGTATATCTTTTGCTTTTATTTTTCAGGATGCTACACTGCTTTTTCTATTCCAGCCATCAAACTTGCCCCAATTAGCAAAGCTTTCTCTTCTGTAGGTGCTTTAATGAGAGTGTAACACAGACCAGAAAGGAATCACGTGGAAAGGAACCTCATAATCACCCACCACTGGACATCTAGACTGAGTTTTAAAGAAAAAAATGTTATTTAGTGCTTTGGGATGGGTGGTGATAAACAGCCTGGGGAGCCAATGGTAAATCCCCAGTCCCTGGACAGGTTGGGCTCAAACCCTCAGTCCAGTTCATACACCCCAACCCTGAGCTGCTCAGTGTGCCAGGGCAGCTGGAGGGGCTGATCCAGCTGAAAAATAACCTGAAAAATGAAAAAAAAGGTTATTTTCCAGCCATATCAGTTCCCTCTTTCTGCTTCTGACCATTCAAACAGACGAGATTGGTAGAAGCTGCCAACAAATGGGTGATAGACATGGACTGGTTAAGCTGGTTGAAGAAAAGGCACAACAAATGACCATGCATATCATGCATAAGTGTTATGTGGTGTTTAATATGCAATGGATTGAAGGTTCACGTTCATTCCTGTTATTTTATGGCCAGTGTTTCCATCAAATACTTTTCTGTGTTTCTGTTTTCTGTTGTCTTGATCTTAGAACATGTCATCCAAATGTACCTGTGGTATCCTGTCGCTTAATTTGCAGTTGGATTAAAAATTATAGCTCAATTTCACACACTTCCTTCAGCAAAAGTTGCCAATAGATGGATTAATTTATGCTAATAATCTGTGCTTCAGGATCAGCAGAATTTCAGCTGGATGTGCTGTCTCTGGGTCCCAATGGTCTGCTAATTTTAACTGCTTATTGTAATACATGTAGAATTGCCTTGGAAAACTTATCTTGAACTGCTGCTTTGATTGTGCTTGGATTTGTCTTAACCTGTTTTTTTTCCTTCAGCTGTCAACTAAGCCTTAATCTCTGAAAGCTTCTTGCTTTGCTTGTTTACTAGTTTAAGTATTAATGAGCATTGTTTTGGTGTCAGTGCTAATGGGTCGAGTAGTTTTCAAATTCTGCTGTGTGCTCAACCCTTAGTTTGGATGACTTTGGATAAAGCAGGCGAATTAGGCAACTGAACACACTTAAAGAGTTATATTTATTAAAAGTAGCCCTTCCAAATCTCTCTCCTGCCATCGAGGGCAGGCACGTGCCTGTGTTGTGCCTGTGGGTTGACTAAAGAGATTCCCCCAATGGGGCAAAGCTGGCAGTGGGCAGATTCAGGCTGGACATGAGGAAGAAGTTCTTCCCCATGAGAGTGGTGAGACCCTGGGATGGGTTGCCCAGGGAGGGGGTTGAGGCCCCATCCCTGGGGGTCTTTAAGGCCAGGCGGGAGGAGGCTCTGGGCAGCCTGAGCTAGTGGGAGGTGTCCCTGCTCATGGCAGAGGGGGTGGAACTGGGGGATCCTTGTGGTCCCTTCCAACCCTGACAGATTCTGATCTGTTTTAGCAGAGGACTTTAGAGCCCTATTGGCTCAATGGTTGGACTTGATGATCTTAAAGATCCCTTCCAACCTAAAGGATTCTGAGATTCTATGATTCTAAGATGCAGTTCTGTATTTGCTCATATGAACGAGCATCTCATGGTCAGCCAGTGATTGTTAACCTCTGTAGATGTCTTTTTTTTCCTGTTCTCCACAAATGCTATTTTTAAAAAGCTTGTTTAATACCCTGCAATCTTAATGCAGACAGAAATTACAGTAGGCATTTGGCAAGTAAGAAAGCTCTAAAATGAGGGCTACTGGAATTTCCCTTCTACCTCCTAATCAAATATTGAACTCATCAGCAGCATTTAAATGCCTAAATATCAATTGAAAAGCAAAACTTCAGCTGTGTATGAACAATGAGTTGTGCAGGCATTGTGGAACTGAATAGGATGTGGAAAATGACTGTCAGGAGAGAAATGAGTACAAATCCCAATGTTAATTTTTTCCGTGAGACATATGAGAATCCATTTCCAGCTAACAAGCTGTCTGGGCTTCCCTGCTGAGCTCAGTTCAATGGGAGAAGCATCAAACCCCAGATTATCTACACAAAGCAAGCCCATTTTCAAGTTGTAATTTTTTTAAGCACGCATTAGTTAAAGCAGATCCATAATCCCCCATCAATATTAACTTTCATCCTGGGAAATGTACAAACCCCTTCATAAACATCAGGATTACTTCGGTCTGCTGTTTATTTTATCTGATTGAATATTAAAAAAAATCAAATAGAGGAGATGGTTTTTACTGCCTGCTTTTGAAAATCAGATTACCCAGTGACAAATGTTAAAAATCCTTACGTGTCGTTTTGGTGTGTTATTTACCTTATTTGTAACTGTGCATTTCACAGGCCTTTTGTTTGATGAAGACCATTAATTATTATGACTTGAATATGTGCATTCCATAGGTAAAGGGATCGGCAAGATTTCAGAAGCAGTAAAGCCCACCCAAAAGTTTCACCCCATTGAGGCGCTTGAGCCTGGAACTGAATACACAGTTCGTCTAGTGACTAAGAATTGGGTTGATAACAATAGCATTTTTGAAGATGTAATTGAGACAAGGGGGAGAGGTGAGACACAAAACCAAGTGTTGAAGATTTCTTTTGAATGCAAATAAATGTTGAGGTGGCACCTGACGTTTGTGCAGTGATGGTGGGCACCCAAGTCGTCGTTTGTTCTGTGATTTGGAAGTGATGGGAGCACAGATGCATCGTGGCTCTCGGCCAGTCCGATGCTTTCCTTGATGCACAATAGCCTGGAACAATCACAAACCTTTACAAAAACCATTTCCCCTCCTGTGTGATTTTGAAGAACCCCTTTTAAGTGTGTCAGTCCAGCGGTTTGCATGCACCGGGTGCAGGTTTAACTCCATTTCTTTTGCAAAACTGCTTTTGCATGAGAGGCTTAACAATTCTCTGTCCAGCTTTCCTATTTGGCATTAATCCTTTGAGTCGGCTGCTCTCTCAGAATTACCCTTCCAAAATGTCTGTATTGTGCCTTGTAGACTGTGCATTCCCCTTAAGCCTAAAAATGTCACGCTCTGGACATATTTCTGTCTGGCATTCCTTTAAGCTGAACACAATAAGTAGTGATAGACTGGTTCAATTAGGATCCAGTGAGGAACATGTTGTGTAGTGGTGTTGTAGTAGGGTGATGCCCTTTTCCTGTGATTCATTTTCTTCTTTTTTTACTCCTCTTCTGTTTCACAAAGCCTACGCTGGCATTTACGACGGAATTTCCACCCAGGGGTGGTTTATTGGATTGATGTGTGCCATCGCTTTGCTCACCCTACTGCTCCTAACTATTTGCTTTGTCAGAAGAAATAAAGGAGGAAAATATTCAGGTAAATGGATTTATTGTCCTTTTGCTTTGTTCACATGCTAATAACAAGCATCCTTCAGGCTTTTATCTCTGGAGGCTGCAAAGCCGCGAGCAGAAACATCCAATTAGGATTTGTAGCTTTTGATAAATATCTGCAGAAGGGATTCTAATGGATATAAGTGAAACTGTGCTCTCTGGGTGAGATAGTGCTGTGTGCTGGGCAGAGATGCTGCAAAGACCTTTGATAGTGCTTGTTGAATCTTCCAGGGCTTAATCCAGCTATCGAGTCAAGGTCCTTCACCAGCTGAGCCTCTGTTGGCAGGGCTACCTGCTGATAACAGCTGCTTGACACACTGACAGAACTTCCACGGGTAGCCAAACTGTTTAATGAGAGAGTATTTTGCTAAAAGTAATTCTGCAAATTTCAAAACAACGAGTGAGGGTTTAAGTATAAATATTTAAGTGTAGATCTGGTTGCCCAGAGAAGATAGTAGAAGCCCCATCCCTGGAAACGTTCCAGGTCAGGTTGGATGGGGTGCTGAGCAACCTGCTCTAGCTGCAGATGTCCTTGCTCACTGCAGGGGGGGTGGACTGGATGGCCTTTAAAGGTCCCTTCCAACCCCAACCAGTCTGTGACTCTAGAGTTCTTAAAAATGAAGGAATGGCCCCAAACCCTTTGATGGAAACACGTTGGTTGCATCCAGCAGACACGTGGTGCGAGCTGCTGGCCCTCCAGGTTTGGTTGTAGGTGATGAGAGGTCACTTCCCCATTGCACCTGCAGAAAGAAAAGTCCACAGTGGTACGTGGTGTACAGATCTGTGCTTTATTTTATTTGTACAGTGAAAGAAAAAGAAGATTTGCATCCAGATCCTGAAGCTCAATCAATAAAAGATGAAATCTTTGGGGAATATAGGTAAATAGGACCTGCTTTAACAAGCATTTGTGTGTGTTGGGGTTTTGTTTGTTTCCAGATGTCATCATTATTTAGAACATTTTTATAGCATGCCATTAACCCTATTTTTCATTTTCAAAGCAAACGTCACAGGAGTGGATGATAGTAGGAATATAAAGGTATATCCAATATACTTAAATACACCCAAGCTGGGATATAAGTAAATGTTGATGTATCAGTGGTTATTTTTCACTTCTGGCTTGTTTTGTTTTCAATTTACATTGTATGAATAATGTAAATATATATAATAATTTGGGTTCCTGCTGTAATGGCCACTGAAGTCAGTAAAAAGACTTTTATGGTTTCAGAAACCCAAATTTCAGGCCCAAATTGTGGAATATGGGAAAGAAAGTAAAGTTTGAAATAGAGCAAGAAATGGCAAAAGCCCAAACAAACCTCCCTACAGAAGTTTCTGTAGGAGAACTGAAATAATCACTTTGGCTTCTTTAAAAAAAACTAAAGCTTACAATATTAGTTAACTATGGTATGAAGAAAAAAAATACATCATTTTAAGAATCATGTTGGAAAACTGGTGTCACTGCCCTTAAGGGGATAAAATTTCTGTTGAAGTCCCACTTTTATATATATATACTACATTATTTGTACTGGAATAGGGTTTTTTTTTTCTGCATAATTTCATCTTTATTTAATTTTTAATGCTTTCTAATGGGACAAATATTTAGAAAGGTAAGAAAGTCCTGAGGTTAATCACTTTGACCCCCTCCTTTTCTCCCAAACTCCAAACTTATCTTTTTTTTATGAATAGAAATGCAAGAATAGTAGCAAAATAGTTTTACTGTATTGATGGTACACGTTATTGATTACATGCTGAACAGGTAAAACTCAGGCACATTTCTCTCTCCTTCCATAGATAACATTTCCAAAGCTTTGACACTGAGTTGGCATCAGCAAGGGTCATAACTGAGTAATTATCTACCTAGTTCAGAGGCCTAATTTGTTGGGTTTTGGGTTTTGAGTGGTTTTTTTTTTTGTAGTCTTTTAATCTATGGTCCAAATCCCCCCAAATGTTGTGTTCAATCAGAAATCAGGCTCTTTTGGTCTTCTTCTGTGCTGCCATTAGGAGGAGTGGCCAGTGGGATTTCCATTTTTTCTTGAAGTTTGGTGGTCAATCCATCTTTTTTCATGACATTGCCATTGAACGTAGACTGTATATGAGCAGATATAGACACTTGGATTCTGCTTTCATTTTTTCCCTGTTCCTCCTATGTAGCAATGAGAAACTTCATCAGTTACAGTAAAATAAGAGCAGAGCAAATTAATAAAGGGAAAAAGGCCTCTGTCAATCATCTAAAATCAAATGCTCACAAAGGCATGAGATATACCCTACAGCTGATGCCTCATCCCACAATTTTACACCAGTTCACCCACCCTCCTCAAAAGAAAAAGGAGATAAATAGGGCCTGAATATCACCCAGATTTGTGACATGAAAATGGCTCTTTTTGGAAGGTGCTGAAGTCTTGACATCAGCACTGATCGCTAGAATGGATCCCTCAAATCCTTTCCAGTATTCTCTTCTCTTTCCCCTTCACTTTCTGTCCATTCTTCTGTCTCTCTGAGGCAAGAAGGAAAAAGAACCTTAAAATACATGTGTAGTTTTCACAGATGTTTGCCTTTTTGACCAATTCCCTTGTTGTAATAATGACAAAATCATGTCCTAGGTGCATGACCCGGTTGAGGGGCACCAGACCGAGCAAGACTCACGGGGTCAGATCACTCTCAATGTACAACCCACATAGAAATATTTCCCTCTGTCTTCCCTCCTGTTTTCTTTCCCAATTAAAAAAGCAGATTCCATGCTTGCAGTTAAAAGCTAGATTTTTGGAAAAGCATTTCTTTGTTTTGTAGTGACAGCGATGAAAAGCCACTGAAAGGCAGCCTCCAGTCACTTAACGGGGACATTAAAGCCACTGAAAGTGCTGATAGTCTGGTAGATTATGGAGAAGGGGAGCATGGGATGTTCAATGAAGATGGTTCATTTATTGGAGCTTATTCTGGATCTAAGGAAAAAGGATCAGTGGAAAGCACTGGGAGTTCTACGGCAACTTTTCCTCTCCACGCCTAAACTATAAGCAAGAAGGATTTGTCTTTAATTGTGCTATTTATCTTGATTAGTCCTCCACAGTTACCATATGGGATTGGAAGCAGGGTGCCAATTGAGCCAGTCAGAAACCTGACATCCAGGTAATACAAAAATAAGTCACTGCCACTAAAAGATGATTTTTCCATCCCTAATTTCTAGGTGGTTTTCTTCTGATTAAAACAAAACAAATAATTCTTTACTACACAAAATGTCTTAACCTCACCCAAACAATTTCTCTATATATTTAACTGCTACTCCATGTGTTCCTTAGCTTTGGAATATGTTTCTCTGGAGAGTTTTTTCCCCCCTCTATGGTCATAGTCACTTTGTCCATAGATTTATATGTTCTATTCCCTCATGTGCCGTGGCCTCAGCATTGTAGGGGTTATAATACAGCAAGAAAATCAAACAAAACCAACAGGTTGCTCTGCAAAGTGACACGATGACACTGAGAAAAACAATCCTTTAAAAGACCAGAGAAATGTATTCTATATATTGTATGATTTGTTTCATGGAAAACACTCAAAAAATTGTTTTAGTGGTGATAGCTGACTGCAGTTATCAATACTTAGAGATGCAACTTTATCCACAGAAAAATTGCTCTTAAAAGACAAAGCCTTGTGGATGGATCTTCTGTCCAGTAGCTGGCACTATTTCCTTAAATATGTTAAGCTGCAGTTTCTCCTGTGGCAAGGCAAAACAGGGTTCCCATCCACCATCATCAGAAAATAGTTTAATTTGTTTTTCCCCAGCCTCTGCAAGCTGCATTTCTCAGCAAAACGCTTTGTTGTCTGTCTCATATCTGTATATTTTTGGGCTAGCATCCATTTCATGGAGACGTTGTATATATGATATTAATATTGACCCAAGATAAATAATCAGCCTTGTTTTATTTTGAAATGAGACGTTGCTAGCATGTATAGATGTGTAGGAATGAATAGAATTGCTTCTCAATATGAGTTTGGACCAGCAAAACTAGTTTTCAGAAGGAGTTGTGTGTATAGCAGTCATATAAATCTCCCATCTTTTCTAGTAGCACATAAAACAGACCTACCTGACTTTCAAGAGATCTTTTATTTTCAAGTTATTCCTCATTAAATAAACAAAAAGCGAAAGAAAAGAGAAAATATTATGGCATAATTTCTTTCCTATTTTGTTTACTGAACGCTGGTTAAAATCTGCTTCTTTTCTTTGCTTCACCACTAACCCAGCAAAGCTGTACAGCACTTTTTTTTTTTTTAATTGGAATCTCCTGAATTTCTTTAAAAGCATCTGTATTTTTGATTGTGCTTGTTTGAGTATCACTATGGCTCCATCTCTTCTGGCACCTACAAGTGACTGTTGCTTCAATGATAATTTTTCAATTGTTACTGCAGGAGAAATAGACCCTAAAAGCCATTTGGTATCCTGATAGTCATTAGGCAAATATCCCCAATGGCTCCTTCACGGGCTCCATTACTTCAATGGATGAAAGAGAGGAAGCAAGAATTACTCAGATGGTTACGAGCTTCCAGTAATGGCTACAATTAAGACCCGTTAGTTGCCCACAGAAATGGAGGTTGTGACCAGCAGAAAGGTTCATACACAGCTCCCCTCACACTTGGGCTGCTCCCCAGCACCCATCAATTTCTGGAAGCAATCAGTGGCCTTTGGTGCTTGATGCTTCTGCAGATCTGTTCCTCTGTTTTTTATTATTATTATCCCACCAGGATCTATCTCTGCTACTCTTCTCTGCTGCAGCCCCAACCAGATTAAGTCTAAGGACTGATCAGGCTTGTGGCAACCTTTGTTGCAAGCTTTGGGCTGTTTTTAATGTATATTTTTCTAAGAATAATCTGTACAAGCACATGATTTTCAGGACATGGTTTAGTGGTCATGGTAGTGTTGGATTGATGGTTGGATTTGATGATCCTAGAGGTCTTTTCCAACCTTAATGATTCCATAATTCTATGATGAAAGCTCTTTGCAATAGAAACAAAATTAGGGGAAAAAATAATGTGGTGGACTCCCTCAGAGCCTCACTAACCTCCCTGTGCTGAGGGCTGGGGATGGGCTGGACCAGAGCCCAGCAGAACTCCTCCAGCCATGGGGCAGAGGCACATGGGTGAGGCTGGATGTGACCTGCCATCCATCTCCACGTACTTTGGCTTGCTGCAGACCAACAAAACTCCTTGTCCCAGAAAATGCCAATGCAAAACAGATGCAAATTTCAAACCATATTAGGGAGTGTCAAATTATCGAATAATGAATATAAATCCCCTGTGCTCTCCCTTGCTCTGTGGCTGCTCAGAGATGTTTATGACATTCCTGGGATGTGCTACTCATCTGTGCCCGTGTGAGGGCTTTTTCTATTCAAATTTTAATTCACAGCCTTAAATCTTAATGTTGGTGTTTCATGATGCCTCAGGGCCTAAAAATCACGCAGTGAGAAAAAGATGGGCAGTGGAATTTGTACAGTGCATGCTGACTTTGGAAGAATATGCCCAGTGAATATTAAACAAATGGCTAAAAGTCCCAGGGAAAACTCACCCACCTGAATTTTTATCCTTTTTCTCAATAATTTATTTTCCTTTTTTCTTTATGCCCCTCTCCCCCTCAGTTATTTTCTTTTCTAAGAGTTACCAATCATACAGTGTACCTTGCAAAGTGCAGGGCACTAATGGTTATTTAGAGATTTTGAGGTTATTTACTTTCAAAAGTAAACTAACAGAGCAAGTTTAGGTTTTCCTGAGCAGTTTTTTTTGTCATTGCCAGGAGATGGGCTGCACTTTTTGCTAAAGGACTCTGTTACAGGGATGAGGACATGTGGTTCATGAATAAAAAGCAACCCCAATTGCACTGCAGTTCTGAAATAGGACATTAAATCTAATAATTATTTTTTTTTAACTCTATCCAGGAGCGTTTATTAAAATTAGTAGATGGAAATTAGTGGTGATTTCATTAATTAACACCCAGCAGGGAATTTCCAGCTGCCTGCTGGGAAGAGGGAGTGAGAGCTGGCCAGCCCTGTGAGCTTGCAGCCCATGCTGGATGGGGAATTATTGGTGGCCCAGTGCCATGGCTCTGAGATGGGTCACGTTTGGTTATGACACCTCATTATATTTTGCTGGCAGTACAAGTGTGAGAGGGGAAATGACACTTTCAGATGGGGTATTTCAGTCAACCTGGGGTGCAATTTCATCCAGCAAGGAGGAGGCATTTCCCTGGCCTCAGGGATCCTGGCTTGTGGATTTAAGCAGCTTCCTCTGGAACAAAAGAGGGATGGATGTTTCTCAAAAAAAAAGTTGTGCAGTTTTTGACTGGGCATGAGATTAAACCCATAAAATCAGCTCTTGCTAATTAGTGGGGCCCACCCCCCAACCCTTCCCCATGTGCTGATTCCCATGCAAGTGAGCTGGTTGCAGCCACAGAGCAGATTTGGTAATCTCAAACCTAAAAATAATTAAGATATAATGTAATTGCACCATCCAGAACTTGGAGGAATGGCCTCAGCTTTGTTGCCTGGTAAAATTTGGGGAGCTTGATGTAAGATCTTCACTTGCACTTGACTCTGCTCTTCAGCAAGGGTAATGGTGCAGGGCTGGGCATCGAAGCCCTTCTGGGGCTGGATCTTCAGGAAGGGCAGAATTAGGAACCAAATCTGAAAATGACTTTCCCCTCTGGATAAAAATATGTATGTATGCATAATAAATTAGAAAGCCTTCTTTGTAACTCAAGTTTTAACTGGCTCTAATTAGCATATCATTTAATGATTTATGTTAATTGTTCTGTTGTGTTCTTATCACACCAATTTTCACGAGGGGCTCTTTTTCTGGGAATTATTTCCATTGATTGAATGGGTCAAAACCAATGCACGAGAGGTTTTAATAAAAGTTTTCAGGCTGATATTATTTTTTGAGATGAAAACAAACACTGGCACAATCTTTCTGTATAGAGAGGTGGGGGGTTAACAGTGATTCCACATGCAGCTTTGTAAACTCAAGTTAGAAGAACATTCTCTGATCCTTACACACTTTGAAAGGAAACAGAATCATTTTTATAGCCATCATTTTGCAGATGAGTGGTAAAAACCTCCATTATTTTACATATCTCAAAGAAAAAGCTCTGAAGAAAGGAAATTCTTCATGACAACAGAATTTCTTGTGTTTGACAATAGATCAAGCCCTCAGCTGCCTCTCTGTTAATATTTAGGATTTCAAAATAAGGCTTATAAATGGTCTTGGAGTACCAGTACATGTTTACATTGCAGCTCTGGATCTCTCACGTAAAAGTCTCATATGATCTGCACTGATTTGTTCAGTTTTCAGGCAGGAACCAGTAGGTGGGTTTGAGCCAAAGCATATTGTCTGTTTTGTTATTTTTTTTATTATTATTATTACTTTAAACAAGAGACTTTGTAACTTCAGGAGAAAAGAGCAAAGCAAACGTGGTGTCACCGTTCCAATGTTACTTTTTGAGCTAAATGTTAGTGTGCATTTAATAAAGTTTAGAGAAACGTGTTGTACTGTAGCTGCTGTTTGTATCATGCATATGTGCACGTATGGTTTGGAAAGATATTTTCATTTTCCATGAAATACAACTTTGCTAATAAAAGTTTGACTTGATGTAATCTTCAAAAACCTCAGCTGTAATCAGCGAGTTTCTCATTTCGGTTTGGGTTCGTTGGGGGTTGTTTTGGTTTTTCTCCTGCTAGCATTTCTTTGCTGGGAATCTGTTTTGATTTTCATTCATAGCCTTCTCTGGCTTGTAGCCTGGGGTGAGTTTTCTTGGCCCTGCACCAAGGTCAAGCTGCCCTTGGCTTTCACTGGGACTGTTGGACACCATGGACAACCAACTCTGTATGACTTACACCAAAGAAGGGATGAACCTGCTCTGCAACCACCCCCAATTCAAATGCCTCATTTATTTCATGGTATGATCATCTCCTGGACCAAACCATCATCCTATATAATGGGAGCATCTATAACAGGCTTTATATACTTCGTGTGGGTTAACATCACATAACCTCCCAAGCAGACAGAGCTTGAAGCTAAGTGGCACGTGAAATACCTGCAAAAACAACATCATCCAGTATCCAAATACACTCAACCATGACATGGAAGACAAAAGCTCAACCTCCCAGACATGACCAGAGGTGAAGGGAGCTGATGCAGTTGTACATGATGGAATACAGCTTGAAGGAGTAGCAGGGTGAATTTCTACTCCTCTTCATTAAAGATCACCAGAATAAGGGTGATTTTATAAATATCCAGACACCTAGAAACCCACTAATGCTCATTCTTTTCCTCTTATCCCTTAGTCAGTTACTTATGCTAAAAATCTGGACTCTATATGTATTCATTCTATAGAAATACAATGAATGTTCTTTGTCTGAGAAAGGAAATAGGAAAAGAGCAAAATGCCTTAGTTCTTTTGTCACTGAGCATTCAGTCACCCTCTCTTCCCCCCCTCCTCCTCCCAATATTCAGCATTTTATAATTTTTTTTAATTCTATGCTGCCTGTCCGTGGAGAGAGGTTAACCAGGCAGGACTGTGCTAACTAGCACTCACCTTTCAGGAAGGCATCAAGGGCATCCCAAGGTTGGGTTTTTTTTAATTCTTCTTCTTCACATTGTGGCTAATGAGATTTACACTTTTCTCAAGAACATAATGGGGAGGAAAAAGTCTTACAATCATGTGCTTCACTGGAGTGAGGATAAAGACAGAGCTGCCACAGTCAGCTGCAGATCCCAGCTCACCACATCCCACAAACCTCTGCTGACAAATCCCTGAGCAAAAACTTAAGGAGAAAGTATGGGATCGAGATACCTTTATTTGATATTTTGCTTTGTATATCAAGCTGCAATTATTGGCACTATTTTGGGGCAGAGCGTTATTTCTTCACGTTCAAACATTTCATTCTCTTCTTTGGCATTACAGTGAAAGGTCATCACTTTTGGACTTCTACCATCTGTTAATAACCTTGAAATGCAGAGAAGCCAGTCAGTCACCCAAGAGGAAACAGCAGCAGCCTCACTGGCTGGAAATATGGAAGCCCTGCAAGTTTATAAGCCTTATTTCACAAGATCAGTGCATTGGTTTTGCCATACTCAAGGCTCTGGTGGCTTCACTGAGGCCACATCCTTATTTTATGTGGCTTGACCTGCACAGAAGTCCTGTCCCACCCTATCACTGCCTGGAGATGTGGGTATTCCTCTAAAAACCCACCCTGCTCCACTGCCTAGCTACACAGTGCCCAGCTGGCAACGCCTGTCCTGCTGCTCTCTTTTGTGGAGCATCTCTGAAATGGGCTTGAGTTGCACCAAGGGAGGGTTAGATTGGATATTTAGAAGCAGTTCCTTCCTGCCAGAGTGGTGAGACTTTGACCCAGGCTGCCCAGGAAGGTGGTGGAGTCACCAGCCCTGGAGATATTCAACAAACATGTGGATCATGACATGATTTGGTGGCATTGTTAGTGTTGGACTGATGGTTGGATTTGATGATCTTAGAGGTCTTTTCCAACCTTAATGATTCTGTGTAGGGACAGGAGACATTCCTGCCTGGATGCAGGACTCTGCATTTACAAAAGAATCCCCTGCAGAGTTTATTCTCCCCTGCTGGACATCCAGCCCAGCCTGGGGGATGCAGCATCGTCCTCCCAATTTGTCTGGGACATGGATATCAGTGCAGGAACATTCCAAAGCAGAATCCATGCAGCAGTACACTTTGATTGGGTTGCTTTTAGCATAGACTAGAATCCTAGAATGTTTAGGTTTGGAAGGGACTAGCTGGAAGTCATCTAGCCCATCCCACCTGCAGGGAGCAGGGACATCCCCAACTAGAGCAGGTTGCTCAGAGCCCTGGCCCACCCCACCTGGGATGTTTCCAGGGATGGAGCTTCTACCACCTCTCTGGGGCAACCAGGGCCAGTGTTTCACCACCCTCAGTGTAAAACAGCTCTTCCTTATATCTCATTTAATTATCTCCTATTTAGTTTAAAACATCACCCCTTCACCTGTCACAACAAGCCCTGCTGAAAAGATTGTCTCCATCTTTTTTATAGGCTCCTTTTAAGTACTGATAGGCTACAATAATGTCTCCTGGAACCCTCTCTTCTCCAAGCTGGAGAATGTTGTTGCTTTGATGACCTGGTCTTATTTTGGAGCTCCATGGCTTGGTGTTCCTATGTTTTTTAGCATGCTTTCAGTACTTCTACTGACTTAATCCTCTTAAAACTGGTGGCTAAGAATCTGGGATAGAGGTGGGAAGCAGTTGGTGTGAGGAAGACTGGGAGGGTGTGAAGTGATGGGCAGCTGTGGCTGGCACAGGGTGGGCAGAGAACCCTTGTCTCTGCTCAGCATCCTCTGGGGTTACATGATGGGAACACCCTGGAGCCAGCAGCATGGAGCCAGAAGAACTGCCTCGTGTTCAGTTGCTCCTCCTGAAGGAAATGACATCCATGTGGTGCTTCTTTGCTAATTATCCTGCTAATCAGGAGCCTCTCCTTCCCATATGGAGTGCAGTTACCTTAATAACTGCAAAGTGTTTCTGTCTCCTCTTGATGGATGATAAAGATCTGCAGAGGTGTTAGAACCTGGTGTGTGGGAACAGCACTGGGAGGTGAGGCTGTGTCTCCTGTGGGTTTGCTGGGATGGAGCTCCAGACACCCAGGTAAGACCATATCAGTGCTGGGGAAATGATTTTGTGGCTGTTTTGACCTGAAAGAGCAATGTGAGAACCTAAAAAAGCAGTGTGGGAACTTGAGAAAGCAAGGTGAGAAGGTCAGGAGATCTTCCTGGGGAGATTTACAGAGCTGTGATCCCTCCCAAAGGGTTTTGCCTCACCAGGGCTGGTTCACTGGGTGTGTTGTGGGTTTAACTCTTTCTCTTGGCTGGATAATGTAGCTGGTGTTCTGTGATTCTTCTCCATCAGGATCTGTCTTTACTGAGCCCTTAACTCCCCAGTCTCTGGGACTGGAAAACTTCCAACCTGTTTTCTATCAGTGCTGTATTGGTGCTTCTTCCTCATCATGTGTTTTTGTCACTACCTGTAACCTCCTTCAGCTTTTTAGGGTGGAAGAAGTGCCCCACTTACAACTCTAAGTGCTGTGGGTCAAAGTGGCTCAACTGTTTCAGGCTCTTTTTTTTTTTGGTGGGGTTGTTTCTTTGAACATAGAAAACCAAATCCTTAAAAAATTGTTTATTTTAGTTTTCAAACAAACCAAAAAAGGTGAGATTAATCTGCAAGTTTTATTACTCCTGGCAATAAATGCTCATTTCTGGAGGAGAGACTCAAAGGGGAGCATGACCTGTGGTGCATCCCTCAGCAGAATCAAGCAGGGTGCATGAAGAGCTCAGTTGGGCACCCTGGGGCAACGTGGCTCTCATTGGAAAGCAGAGGGCTAGTGCTAAGGTTTTAGCTGAAGACTCAACAGTTTGTCCAAGGTGGTTCCTCAGGGTGGTGTAAAAAAGTTCCATGGGGGTGTTGAGCTCCCAACCAGTGTTGTGAGGTCGCTGGTGTGGAGATCTTCCTTAGCTTGGTCCTGCTGCAGGATTTAACCTGGGGATGACCCGTGGCTCCCTCCTGGGGGCTTCTGCCAAACTGGGTGTCTGCAGGTGGCTGGACACGTGGGAACTGAGTTTGCTTATGATTTTAAGTGAGTTCTGGTGTTCTGATGATTAATTAAAAGCACAAATGTAGTTTCAAATAAAAATAAGCTTCCTGTATAAGAGAGATGTTATCCTTTATGACTTCAGGCATTTAGTTCCTTCTGAGTGCCAGTTTATGCAAAATATGCACAGACAAAAAAAAGTTACTGGGCTATTTAGACAGACAGTGAAGCAGCAACTTCCAATAGAGCCAGAGTTCCAGTTAATTATTTATAATCTTAAAAAAAAGAATCCCTTTTTCCAAACTCAGCATGGAACTGAGAGGCCACTGAGCAGCTAAACTTACACAAAGCACAGTGAAATCAGATCACTCAACACACTGATTTGCCTAATGTAAAAATAACTTTAAATAAATCTTGTGGAGAAGGAATTGTTGGCAAGGTTAGTGTCTCTTCCTCAGCTTCGTTGCCCTTTTCTGGACATGCTCCAGCCCCTCAGTGTCCTTCTTGTAGTGGATGGCCCAAAACTGAACACAAAGAGAGGGAAAGCTGTTCAAGTTGCTTCTATTCATTAACTTCTTCATCAGGAGTAAATTGAGTGATTTTTTTGTCACAAGCGTTTTTTCGGGGGAGGAAATTATTTGCTGAAAAATGTTTGCTTTGTTTCCTTTCTCATAACCATTAGTTGTTGTGGATTTTTTTCATTAAATATATCAAGAAAAATGAAATTTTTACTAAAATAAAACCCTTAAAACCTTTTTTTCTGCATGTACTTAGTGCTAAGCCCTGCTAGGCAGGGACACCTCCTCCTAGATAAGGCTGCTCCATCCAACTTGGCATCTTCAGACTGTTTCAATAAGGAAAAAAAATAATAAGTATAATCTACCTCAAGGAAGAAACGTCCCCAAGCTCAGCTTGTTAAATTCTCACTAAATTATATTTCAGATTTTTTCCTTTAAAGAAATAGTTGCAACCCCCTCCCTGCTTCCCAACCTTGAGGAGCTTGGAAAGAACCCCTGAACCAGAAGGTTCACCAAGCCATGGGGGCTGGAAGAAGAGCATGTGAGTTCTTTAACCATACAGAATTGTGACTCTCCAGCTGTCTCTCAAAATTCAGAAGCCCTTATTTTGACTAATTTGGGCCAACCTCATTAAAACCTGCACTTCTCAGTTGTGAGTTTCAATTTGCCTGCATCTCTTCTTCCAAACGTTCTGGAGGTTAAAATCTTCTCACATCTGCAATTTCAGTTTCCAGTGAAGGAACTTTCAACTTGACTGGCTCATTTCATCAGCCTGTTAACAGTGCCCATTGTGTTTTCAGGTTTTTGTCAGTCTGACAAGACATAGCTGAATCCATTTCTTCTTCTAAGCAAGGTAATAATTACTAAAAATGGATGGATTTTGCTGCAGTTGAAAATACAGACTAATTCTTGCCATAATTATCAAGTCTTTAAATGGTAATTGCACGCTGTTACCATCTATCTGCTGTCAAATTTATTTCAGTAATTGACCTCCTAGTCCAGGAATTAGAGACAGCCTTTGATTATTGGTCCAATTAGTCTTAAAACATCATGTCTTCTCTTTTTTTTTCCCCTTTTATAAGGTATTTTAGCTATCCAGCCAGAGAAAGTACCAAGAATGTAGCTAAATACTTCTTATCTTTATCACTTTCCACCAGTACTTGTTGGGTCTCATTTTAACTGGTGTTAGTGAGATATATGGATATTTTTGATGAGGGATTGTTGGTTGTCTTTGTATTTTTTCTTCATTTCAACCTTTAACAGCACTTTTCTTGGGCGAGGGGCTGGGATGCTGATCCAAGCAGCTTTTATTGGCCTTCCAGGAACAGAAAAGGAATCAAGAGTAGCTCCTGTAAACTGTTGTACCCAAACTTTCTAGTATGAGGAAGGAGGAAAGAAGAATTTCTGTATTTTCTAGGATTCTTAGTGTAAGAGAGGCTTTCTAGAACAAACTGACCAGTGTTTGAAGGAATGGAAGGAAAGAAATACCATGTTCTTGACATCCACAGCCACGTAGAGATGGAGAAATTCATCCAGCTTTTTTTCTTCTCATTTTTGTGTAAACCAAAAGTAATTCCACGGATTTCAGCAACAGTTTCTACTCTGATTTTACTCATGTAAATGAAAGATAACGTGTGGCAACAAGGAGCAAAAATAAGTGTTGTTATTTTTCTTTTTTCCTTGGAATTTTTTAACTATTTAAGTGCTTTTTTTTTTTCTTTTATAAAAAAATTCCTTTATTGACTCCCTGACTCATTTTATTTAACCTCTTTATTGACTGCCTAACCAGGGGCTGTGCTGTTTTCTGTGGCAGGATTTATTCTGTAGCTGGGAGATGAGGAGGGAGAAGAACACAGGGAGTAAAACTCATGTCTGGGCGAGGTGTCTATGCAAACACCACACACATCCAGCTTAGATTGTCCAGCCAAATTAATCACTGCCTTTGTTTTAAGTTGTATGTGCAAAGGTGGATTTTAGACAAAGCCCTGCCTGATAAGCAGCTGAAAGGGCAAAGAGATTTGAGGTGGAATTAAATCAGTATCGGACCTGATCTTGTCATGCAGGGAAGAAATAAAACCTACTCTGGTAGTCTTAAATTTGCCTTTCCCTCACTTCCCCAAGCTCCTTTTCCCAACGTTTGCAGAAATTTTTCCTCTCCCTCACCTTGCACACTTTCCCCATGGAAATTCAGCATATCCCATAAGGGTTTTTAATATATTTTTCTGCTGTTGCTGCAGGTACACAAATAAATGTTCATGAATAGAAGAAAAGGAATGACATAAAACAGGAACCTGTTCTCTGCTTTCCACCCTAAGCAGTAAAATAAAGTTAAACCCTGTATGTAAGAGATCCATGAGCTAGACATTTTAGTTATTCAGTTCTACCTTAATTTTAATTAAGGTTCCATATTGCACTCCCCATCCCTCCAGGCACTGTAGCACAGCTATCTTTCATTCATCCATCTTCTGCAGACCCCAACATCTGCTGGTGATGCAAACCAAAGTCATGCTTGATTTTTTAATTCCAGATGATCCCCATTTGATAACTTTTTTTCATAAGAGCCAACGTTTGCTAAATATAAAGAAATGCAGGCTGGAATTTCACACTCTGTAGTATTCACCTGGTGGTTCCACTCCCTGCTATTCTCCCAAATCCCTTCTGTTCCCTGCCAGTCAGAGCAGAAAAACAAGTGTTGCTGTGGTTACACCAGGGAAATAGGCAGATGCTGCAATGTGCATGATGGCTCTTCCAGGAAATGCTTCAAGATAATTACCAGCAGCATTTGGGCCAGGGATGCTGCTTGTTCCTGCATCTCCTCGGAGAATAACTTTTATAACCTTCTTGGCTGTGTCCCCTGGAAGGATTTGAGGGTGCAGTGATTGTAAGAAAACATCTGAGATGATTATTTCCCTGTGTCTTCTCCCTCCTGGACTGAATGAGAGCTTTCCTCACAGCTCAACAGTGTCTGCTCTGACTCTCATCTCCAGTTCTTGAGCTTTACTTGTGTTTCAGCAACTAGATTTTATTTTTAGAACTTTTGCTGCTTGAGGATTTAAGAATTTCAGGACAGCTAAAGCATCAGTCCAGTGTGTAGCTGCTGCCCAACCTGCTCAGCACCTCTGGGTGTATTTTAATACTGAACTTTATCACTTCCCTGTAGCCCCTTCCCTGGTGTGGGTCTATGTTCTCCTCCAGCATACTTGTACTGGTGGGACTGGGCTTCCAGCAAGGACCCTGGGAGCAAGGACCTTGTGACAGGAGAGATGACACAGAGACCCAGCTGAGGCTGGAGGGTCCCATCTAAAAGGGTGATCCAGCAAAGAGTGGGGTGCTTGAAGTGAATAAATCAATCCCACAGGAAAAGCAAAACCATCCTTTAGTCTTACTTCAGCAGTAGTTGCTGCTCTTTCCGGCAGTAAAATGCAAAAAGCTCCAGAAAGGCACAAGATTTAAGATGTTTGAAAGGCATCTTGAGCTTCAGTGCCCCCTGTTTGCTGGGACCTGGCTCCTGCCAAGGCTGTGAGGGGTTGAGGATCTCTCCCAATGTGTTTCTATGGAGTGTTTTACCCAATTTAAGAAAACAACAGTGGAAGCAACATCTCTTCCAAGTTATCTCTGAGAACTGGCCTTCAGTCAACTCATTCATTTCATTATTAAAAAAGCATAAACAGTTGGAATTCAGCAGCCCCCTCCCCTCTGGAACTCAGCCACCACCTCAGCATTGCCAAATATATCATTATTTATTTCCCCCCCCCTTCCCGTACAAAACAACAAGCTTAGCTGCTTCCCTGAGACTATTCCTTTTCACCACATCAGGAACTTATTAATTCTTGATGAGAATTCAAGCATTAATCAATCCTTGATTGAACTCTCCCCAGAGGGAAAGAGGAGAAACTGGGCCAGATTTGCCTTTTGGCTGCTTTGAGCTCTGTCTTTGACTCTCCTACATGGTAAGAGTGGTATAATCAGGCTGCTCAGCTTCAGCTCTACAGCAAACACAGCTCAGGGAGGACTCTGAAGACAATCTCCCTGCTACAGGTACTTGGTGAGGAGCAGAAAGTGGCCAGACCCAACCCTGCAGTGCTTCACCTTTGCAGCCCTCCTGTAGAAAGGAGAATAGCCTGAGGGTTGCTCTAACAGGGGTCAGGCATGCAAGAGGAGAGAAAAGACAATGAAAATAGATTTTAAATAGCTATCTCTCTTCCTTCAGCTGGGTTTTACGTGGTGCAGCCACACCTTGGGGTCTGGCCAGCAGGGAAAGATGCAGGAGGACTGAGCACTGGGAATGGAAGTCGTGTCTGGAGTCGAAGAGCTTCATGCTTCTGCTGGTCCAGAGTCACAGTTGATTTAGAGGCAAGGATGTCAGGTTTCTGCACTGGGGTCTGAAATCAGGTCCCTGTTTGCTGTTAATAAGTTTTTATATGGAAGCTGTTTGCTTGTAGTGCAAACCTTGCAAGCACACTGTTCCAGAAAAATCAAGTCAGATGTTTCAGAGATCTCCTCATGGTTTCCAGAAGAATTCACATCCAGCTTTCTACAGCTGACCCACTTCTTCTAACCATGTTTTGCAGAAGGAGGAAGTTTCCCTGTTAGATTTTTTCGAGCTGTTTAGCTGAATTTTATTTGACAGGTCCCTGTAATTTATTTTATGATTCCCTTACAATGCATTAGAAATAATTTACCTTCATGCTAAAGATTTGCCCTATTCTCAAAGGGAGCCCAACTTCCTTTATTTGTCTTGTACTTATGAAAAGTAAAACGTGATGACTTCAATTCCAAGGTGAATTAGACATGGCACAAGCTCTAAAGGGATGTCTACAATACACTTAATTTAAGCTGCACTCTCAGCTTGTGGATCTCTCAACTGCAGAATGTGGATTTATTGTGATTTGGGGTTTGTTTTGGTTCTTTTTTTTTTCAGTAAGTTTATTATTGTTCCTTTAGAAAAGGTTTTCTCTTTCCCCCTTCTTCCTGAAGGTAGAATTCCAGTCAGGCTCCATTCCTACTCAACACTAATATTTACATTTCTTTTTTCTTTGCTATCACAGCCAGAACTTTAATGCAGGAGTTTGGCATGGATGATGTTGTATGCATTTCCCTGACAGAAGCTCCTAGCACAAACTCTTCCTAGAGGAAAATGGAGATGAGAGAGGACTGCCCATTGTCTTTCTACATGACCTCTTGTCCTCAGCACACCACCCTGTTACCTCCAGATAGAGCTGCTGTTGATAGGGTTGCTGGAGTGATGAGCCATAGCTGGTGGCTTTTTGCAGTCCCTGCAATGTTCACCTGTACATAAACCTGTTCTTTTGTGGTCTTTTCCTTAGCAAAATGTGTTGAAACCTACAGATAAAAGTGATTTATAAGACCTGCTGCTGCTATTTTTATCCCTTATTCCAAGGGGAGGAAAAAAAAAAGAACAAAACACATAATTTTATGAAAACTGCCAGAACAACCAAGGAAATTTTATTCTTATTAATTGCAAGAGAATGAGTTTTTGAAGTCCCCACTGATGCCTGGTCCCCTCACCGGGGAGTTTTGCATGGGAAGGAGCAGCACAATGAGCATCTTTAGGTTAGTGTAGGATCTGCAAGGCAATCCTCTGCTCTTTTAAGACGTCCCAGCAGCTCTGCTGGTCTGAGCTGACTCCTGAGCGCAGGCTCTGTGGATGGACCTGTGATGCTCAGCCCCAGCAGCTTGTTCCTTCCTCCCTCCTTCACGCTCGTGCAGTTGAAAACTGTGCTTCATTTTTATTACTTCCAACCCTTCAAAGACCAGCTTGGCTGCTTTGAAGTGGTTGTGGCTGGAAGCAGTAACCTCACCTGCATTAGAGTAACCCCACTTTGAGCACTAACTGGAGGGAGTGAAGGCTGTGGGAACTCTGCTGCCCAACCCAAAGAAAAAGCAGCTTCAGGAGGGAATTGGAGCCCAGGACAAGGACAAAACGTTTGGGCATTTCCTCTGGGTTTGGGTAGAGAGCTGAGCTCACCTAAGAGAGAACTACTGAGAAGCTGCAGAAGAGGAGTTGGGTTTTAAGCTGCTTTATTGGAATTTTCAGGTTTCTGAATTGCAGCAGAAGTGGCACCCTGGGGAAAGAACAGGGTGAGCTTTAACCTGGATGCTGGAGTGTGGGTGCCTGAGGAGCAGAGCTGGAGCATTCTCTGTGCTACCAGGAGGAGCAGCTGCCCGTGGGTCAGTCCTCTCTGGTTTGGGACTTAAAAGAGCAGAATGTTTTGCTGTTAATTCACATTTTGGACAATATCGTGGTGGCTTTGCAGTGCTGGGGCATCTGCCTGTCTCAGCAAGCTTCAGACCCCCACCACGGTGATGATGATGATGATCCATGTGGAGGGTGATGGCATCACAGCCTCTGTTTTCACCCATGAATGGCTTTAGAGGATTTAAATGGGTGAAAGAAGATAAATGTCTAAATTTTCTTCTTAAAGGCACTTCATGCTCTAAGTGGCAGTGGTAGGACACAATGGGGGCTGGGTTTTATAGGTTGCTGTGCTGCCCCTCTGGAAGGAGACAACTTCTGTTTCAACCAGCCTCAGCTAGAAGAGCTCAGGGGGAAGGGCAGAAAACAGCTTAATAAAAGAAAAAAAAAAAAAGGAAAGGTCAGTAGGGGACTGAGGGAGCACTTGAAATGAAGTTGTCAGCAATGAAATGAAGATTTATCAATTCTAGTGACCTGTATAAACAGATGAGAGGAGATGGAGCTGGTCACTTATAACCATGCAAATTTAATTAAATTGGTATTGCTTGCAGGAAATGGGGAGTATTGAACAGAACAATAAGTGGCTCTTTGGGAAGAAGCAAGTGGGCAGGAGGCACAGGGAAATGGCCCCCAGACCAGAGTGCATTGCCCTTGTCAGTCACAGGCAATTAATACAAACGACCCATCAGCAGTAGAGTTCAGTTTTTTTAATAGCTGAAAGCCAAAATGAGGCACTTGGTCATGTCTGCTAGGAAAAAAAATCACAGAGGAGCTTCTCTTTCTGCTTCATAACGTGTGTTTGCAGGGTAGGAGGAGGTGGGATTATGGGAGGTGGTGGAGAACTGTGGCATCACTGGGTCCTTTCCTCTGAGAAACAGATACAGGAGGTTTCAAGGGGTTGGTATGAGTTTGCCTTTGGTGCTTCTTAAAAATTGTGGTTAACATTTCCTGAACTCAGGAGGCATTGCACCAAAAAGAAGGGAGCTCTATATTAGATCCCATCCCCTGAGCAAGAGATTGCTGAGTAAAAAGTTAGTGGTTGCTTATTGTAGAGAAATATGATTCCATTATGTCTAGTGTGTGCTAATAGGGGCAAAATGTCTCAATTTATTCACTGTTCCCCAAAAGATCACCTTTCACAAAGATAAAACCAATAAAACTCCCTTAATTCCTTCCCACTTCCCCACCCCTGCCAAAATCTAACAAATGGAGAGTACCCTGAGTAGGAGCATGTAGCAGAGAATAGAAATGAGGAGCTGAACAGGGCGAGGCTGACAAGCAAAAGAACGTGAGAAAACATCTGGCCAGCAAGTTGGAGCTTATTTCATAATGTCTTTTAAATATGACAGGAGGGAAAAGAAGTTTAACAAGTTGCAGCAGTGTGTTTGCAGCTGGAAAGAGCAGCATCAGTGTGTCTGTCCTTTCCCTGGCAGGGATAGAGCAGGGGAGGAGAGGGATGCTGCTGCCTCACAGGAGGGAATAATTTATATCCCAGCAGTGATTAAGAGGCAGTTAAATGGCCCCAACAATCATCAGGCTCTGTCAAATCACTAAGTCTGCCTTAACCAGCACCTAAAATTTTTAAGAGCCGACAGAGCCACTCTTTGGATCATTAATGTTTATTTTTAATAAGTCCTGGATCACCAGGGAAGTTTCAATAGGCTGGCAGGAAGCTCGTGTGCTGCCATCATTTAGAAAGGGTAACTGGAATGACCTGAGTAATTACAAGCCTGTCAGATGAGCATTCAATCAGCCTGTGTTTCATACCACCAAAGGTAAAGCCATATATCTAAGAATAATGAAGGCAGCTGGGACTTGCAGGGTGGGAGATTTTATCCCAAGAAGCCGTGTACAATAGCAGAATATTGAACAGGTCTAGGGGGAAGTTTCTCCCTTTCTCTCTGTCCTGGTGTGATGTCCACGATTCCTGAAGCTGCTCAGAAATTCAGAGGGAGTTCAGGGAAAAATCACCCGAATGATGAAAGATTTTGCAAGTCAGCCATATAAAACTAGGGCTGTTTAAGCTACAGAAGAAAAAAGGCAAAGGACTTCCCCTCATCAGTGTCTAATGATCCATGCTGGGATGATACTGGCAGCAGGTTGAAGCCAGAAAGCTCAGGCTATGAAAGATCTGTGCAGTGCTCGTTAATTACTGACCAGATAAATTAGGGTTGTGACAAATTTCCACCCCTGGACCTCTTCACGTTAATCTCAATTTGTTTTATAAAAATATCTCTAGTCCAGCCATTGTTGGTGGCCTCTGAACTGGAAGGGGTTGGTTGGTCTTCCTACCAGGGAGGCTTTGCCTGGTGTGCAGGGCTGGAGGTGGTGGTGTTGAAGGTCAGATCTCTGCTGTTGACTTTGGTTGAGGGTCTGCAGAGTGGGTTGGGGGCATGGAGAAGGGTCTGCATGGGCACAGCAATCAGCAGGACCTCTGGAATCAGAGCAGCTACCCTGGAGGAATGAGAGGTGGAGATCTGTCATAAAATGCAGGATTGATCATTAACCCTTCAGGTTGCCAAAATGTGTTGAGCTCAGAGACAATTCCTCCATAAGCTCTCCTATTATTTATAGCTGGCTCAATAGCCATGTAGGCTACAAGGCTATTTTGTGAAGGTGCAGTTTAAATCTAAATTGAAACCTATTTTTAGCAGCTCTTCTGGAGGTCAAGATGGGCACAGATGTCCATGGACTCTGCAAAATCTAAAAATATTTTCCAGAGACAGCATTTTCTAGAATTCTCTTCAGAAGCTCGTGATCTTCCCAGCTTCAAAACAATCACTGAAATATTGTGCTGTTCAGATTCTCTTCTAACTTCCTTTCTTCTCTTAATTAATCGACAAAATTAGCAACAGTATCTTCCTTGGTTTTCCCCTTCAGATATTTGTTGGATCTTCTGTGTGAAGATACAGTTGTATTTTTGGAACTGGAATTTTTTTTGGAACTTGGAATCCTGGATTTTTGGTTTAATTGTTTGTTAGAAAAAGCTGCAATGTCTTTAGGAAAAAAAAAATCATCAAAATCCTAGAAGCCTGGAGGAATTTAGTATGGAAGGGTTTCTGGAGACTGCAGAGCAGTTAGTTCATCTTGGGTATTTCTACTCCAGTTTTCCACCAGGAGTTAAGGAGAAGTGGAAATAAAATGGTGTTGTGGATATAGAAATGCTTTTGATGAATTTCCCAACTAAGTTTTTTAAGTATTATCTGAATATCTTTAAGTGAGGAGTTGCATTTGGAGGTTTTACATGGCATGTTGGTGTGGAATTTAAATCAGTATCCTATATTTGTGAAAGATTTAAGCTAAATAAAGTCCATAAAATCATTCAATAGGGGAAAACTCCAGATTTCAATTTTGAAGGTCCAATCCTCCTCCTTTTTTACCATTCTCCCCCAAGCTGAGTTTTTTACCTTCCATTTAATTCCTAGCCAGGTAGAATTTCATATTGATATTTCCTGCAAAAATAGGTCAATATTTGTTTCTTAGACCTAGCTACTAGGCAAAAAAAACCACTTCAGGAGGCTGAAGTCCCTCGGTGTGGCTGACAATCACCTTGGTACACGGCTGCTCTGAAAGTACCAGTGGCTCCTAATGCCTTTGACAACCCATTTGTCTCACGCCTGCTGTGCTGAGGTTACATTTTGCTGCAGCCTCCAGAATATATTTGTTTGCAGAAATTCACTTTCACAGACTCTCCTCTGACTTTCTCTTTCCTCAAAATTCCAATTTTTCTCCTCTTTGGGGAAGGAAGCCTTTGGAGCTTTCACTGTTTATTCATAATATTTCTAAAATTAAAATATTTACTGGATACCTTCCTGTAGAAAGTCTGTGAGGAGGGCTAGTAGAATTAGCCTGTATTTGGGAGTCTAATTTCACAATTCCTCATGACTGGGAAATCCATTTTTGATCTGAAGTTGATGAGCCTGAGTCAATGTTTCTCTAGCAAGTAAATGGAACTCTACTGCTTTGGGTGGAACCACGTCTTTGTTAGAATTTAACTTCTAATCAACAAAATCCAGCTCTGTGGGATATAACTGGTAGGATAACATCACTTTTAACTCAAAACAATTAACAAATAACTTTTTTCTTTTTTTTTCCCTGAGCACTCACCATCCTACTGCTCTTAATGGTTTTCTCAATGTGCTCTGTAAATCATTAGTGTTAAAAATAAGAAAATAAGCATACTTTTAATTCTATTAACAGGGGTTGGGTTGTCAGCTTGGTTTTTTTTTTAATGAGTGCTTCTTTGCTTTTATCCCTGAAGAAACTACAGACAAAAGGTGATGTCTTTGCAACTGCAGTGCTGCCCAATGAGACCAGCAATTTTCACGCTATGATTTTGTCAAATTGTAGTCAAACTGAGTTATTGTGGATGAAAACATGTTCTCTGATCAGCTGACACGTTGTCCCCAGCTTCCGAGCCCTAAAAAAAAAAGATAAAATACCCTCTTTAACTATTTTGATGTTTGCAAATGTGCTTCCTATAATTGAGCCAAACCAGACTGAACGAGCAGCTAACATCCAATTTTTGTGAAGCATATGGAAGTCCCTTTTTATAGGGCTTCTAATGAAGTCTTCATTATTGTGATCTGTACATATTTTGAGTGTTTCAGGCTTTCTTGCATTGGTGTTAGTGCTAATATACGTTAATTGGCAAACGACTATGAATTACATGGAGCTGTAATTTTGTTTGGGAGTTCTGCTTCCTACTTGAATCACTTTGGAGTGAATCACCAGAAACTTAACATGAAATTTTGATCACAAACTCATTTGTGGTTTGGTTATTTTTTTTAACATTGTGGGGAACTGCAGTCAAGGGAAACAAGTAAACCAGAGATTACTGCACACAGTGTGTTGACCAGCAGTAGAGGAGTTTCCAAGGGGTGTCAATCACAGAGAACCTCTATCACATCTCTGTGTTGTGCCCTGGGAAACTGGTATTTTGGTGCTATAAATGGAAGATTAGGAGAATGGGAGTGCAGGGGAGAGATAGTCTCTGTACTGGCCACCACCTGCACTGTGCCACCATGCTGCTTGCTAGCATGATCTGGGGATTGTTCTAAAAGCTCTGCTAAAATGATGAAACTTTTGGTCTCTTTTAGTGAAGAACAAGTCGAGAAAGAACCTGGCATTAAGAAAATAAAGAGCAAAGAGAAGAATCCCAGCCCTGGGAGCCCAGCCTGGACTCTGGCTGAGCTGTGCAAGCTCTGTCCCACGTTCATCTCTTGCTCCTCATGCAGACAGTGTCTCCTGGTGAGCAGTGGTGCTGGTGATCAAAGCACCCTCAGCAGGCGTGCAGCTCAGATTCAAAGGCTCCAGCCACGTCTCTCATTTATACATGAACATACTCTTTCTATTTTATTCTCTACATTATTACTTTTATCGTTCCTATTTTCCCTTGAAGGTGGTGATTATTTTATATTCATGCTTCAGTCATTAGCAATTGATGTGATCATTTCATGCTGCGTGGCTTTGAACGCTGCTGAAGATTTCCAGCAGGGATGTCTCTGCTCTTCAGTACCTGTGTGTGTTAAGGTTTTTTGGTGTGCTGTCCAATGACTTAATGAGTTGTGCTCTCAAGCATCTTATGACTCCTGGTGCACAGATAAAAGAATGACACCCCCTGAAGGTGCTGGAGTCCTGGAGCAGGCTGCCCAGAGAGGCTGTGTAGTCTCCTTCTCTGGAGGCTGTCAGAAGTGGCCTTAGGAGAAGCTGCTTTGGAAGGGGGGGTTGGATGAGGTGATCTCCAGAAGTCCCTTCCCACCTTCCACTCTGTGATCCTCTGGTTTTTGGTTGTGCATAGTTTTGTTTCTTCTGTATGTTGAGAGACTTGACAGCCCAGGACATTTGGGGACAGACTCTCTATCCCTCCTGCCATGAAGAGTATTTTCTGGAGACCCTTCTGACCAAGGAGGTTGAGGTGTTTGTGGGTTGTCTTTGTTACCTGTGCATGCACACGGTTGGATTGACCCTGCAGCCTTGTCTCTTGGATCATGAGACACTTGAAGCTGATCTAAACCTTTCTGGGTTATCCTCAGCCTTCTAAAATAGCCAGGGCAAAGAAAATCTTTTTACAGTAATATCATTTTCAAGATAACTCTCAGGTTCTCCATGACACAGAGGTGTCATTACAAAGCTCAGCAGTCATCTTAACATGAATTTAGTACCCACAAATGCAGGACAAGGAGGAAATACCAGTGACTTGTTTCCAGCCACTTGTTCCAAATAGTTAAACTGAAGTATGCTAACAGAAATATTATTGATTAGCTTTCAGGCTAAAAAATTAGGTAGGGTTGCACAGATATGTTCAGCATCATTGTATATTGACTAAATGTATTAAAGATAGATAAGATAAGACTGTGATGGGCATATCTTCTTGTTTGAAGCAATGGCTTTCATTATCTTTATTATTAAAGTGAGCATATGAGCACTCAAGTGCTTGAGCCCTTCTGCATACCTGCATGATCAGCATTTGGATTTTATAGCTTACTGATATCTAATTCAAGATTTCCAGAATATAATCTTCAGTATAATGTGTTTCCATGTTTTTCTGAGAGACAGCTCATTTAGGGCAACAGAGCAGAGAAGGAATGAAGCCACTTGCCCAAGCACCTTTGACTAGACATGAGAAAAACATGATTGATTCCCATTAATCATCTAGTATTAAGTTTATTTTGACCTTCATTTGAGAATGTGAAAATCATTTCATTTTCCAAATAATTCGATTCATCTGCTATTTGTGGATTCCCTGAGATCCAAAAATGCATATTTAAGCAGAGGTGATGTTGTCACTGGAAGAAGATGAGGCTGTGCTCACCCTGCAGTTGTATTTGCTGTGTGGCACTGAGGTTGCCTGGGCCAGCTCCATTTATTCTACACTCTGTGTGCAGTGGAATTGGGCTAGTTACTGTGATGAATTAATGGGCCAAAAAAAAGATTAAGTGCCTTAATCATAATTAGGTGTTCACGAGCCAAATTTCCAGTCAAGAATTTAATATCTGTAAGTGCAGGAGATAATAATAATGGCAAAAAGTTCTATTGTGAGGAGTAATTTCGCTTTCCAAAATCAGTCTGAGAAGGCAACTCCACTCAACCAAGCAATTTGTGTAACTACATAAATATTCCCTGTGTACCTTAAAGCCTTTCTTTTTTTTCCTGAAGTCTGCAAATTATGCTTTTATGAGATGCTGTACAACCTAAGTACTATATCTGTTCAGAGGATGGTAATATCTCCTTGCCTCTGAATGATATATTTGGCCCTTGAGAATCTGGCAGTATCTTTCCTCACAAAACACCTGAAAATTGAATAAGATCTTAAGCTTTGTTATGTACATATGAAGCTAAACCCTATGGGATTACGTAGAGTAACCTTATTTACAGAACCTTAAGATGTATTTGCAGAATAAATTTGAGGCTGGGACAACCCTGTAGCATGTGTTTATAATCTCTTCTTAAAAAAACTCATAGTTCTTATCTCAGAAAAAGTATAAGGGTCCTTAGTACAGCCTGAGTCTAACTTTAAATTACATCATCTCAGGAATAAAATGTGTACCTGGTGCAATATGAGTCAATCCCTTGGGCTATGCTGTGTCCTTTTTTGCTCTACATGCAAAGAAATGAGGAAATGGAGCTTTTCTTATAAAAGAAAACATAAACCATGGATGCTGCATCCACAGGTTTTTGCAACTGGAATAGGGCCATGAATTTTCAGGTAACAGCAATATGTTAGAGATGTAATACTGATGAAAAAGCTGAAGGAAAATGTTTCTTCCAAAACTGCATTCCATCTACTCTAGAAGCAGGACTTCCTCCAGCAAAGGGTTAAGGTGAAGAAGCCACTCCCATAAATATATCCAGTTTCCCAAGATGATATCCACTCCCTTTTGAAGAAAGGAGGGGGAAAAAAAAAAAAAATCATAAGACCTACAACTAATAAGGGAGCCTATATTTGGAAACTGAATTTCAAACCCTTGTTTTCCCAGCTGCCTCCCCCAAAAATATAGAAGCATTCGCTTGTTGGAAGAAGTATTTGCCTCGTCTGCTCCCTGTGCATGAAATTGTTCTTGGCCAAAGTACACGTTTGGGTTTTGCAAAGCAGTGTTGTGCTATTAGCCATGGGGATGCTGATGTAAAAGGGCTTTATGGAAACTTTTGAGAAGTCAAAACACAGGACAAACCAACTTTTTATCTTTGTTCAAGCAAAACAGAGGTTTCTCAATGCTTTGCTTTTTTTTTTTCCCTGATCCTTTTAGCAGTTCCTTCACAGATAAATAATTCTATTACGTTGCTATTTGAAACATGCAAACACAATCACTTTGGTGGGTTTAGTTATTTTATTTTTCTTTACTAAGCTGTTCTTCACAGGCCTGCTAAGGAGCTGGAACTGGATCCATAGCCAATCAAACTGATCAGCATTTTGGGGCATGACTTTTCAATCCCAGCACGACCTACGGTCCTTTAATGTAACTTTATACAACAGAGCTTTTTGGGATCATTCCCTAAAGATTATCTGCAGGATCTTAAAGAGCACTTTGGGTAGCTTGGGGAGTCTCAGCACTATATATATTTTTCATTCCATTCCT
>NW_008628952.1:97440-166620 GCF_000691845.1 Merops nubicus
GTTTCCAAAGTGTCAGTGTCAGGTACAGCAACAGAAGAGGGCTTGCAATTTACTTCACTGGGATAGCAATGCTGTCTAAGGTGAATTTAAAATAGACTTTGCTTATTTGTGGAATTAATTATTAAAATGTGCTCAGCAATCACTCATGTCAACCCTCTGGGCTGCTTTTCTTTTTTCCCCCCCTCATGCAAATGCCACCAGAACAATATTAGGTGGTACCAAGTTGCTTTGCATTAATGATAGCAGCCCCTTCTCCTGCCTGCTGGTTTATTTAAAATCTGGCTTGAGTTATTCAGTGAAGTAGGGGAAAAAGTAAGCCTGGCTAATTTTCATCAACATCTAAACCTCTCAATATGTTTAAAAAATAGATGAGAAGTCTACAATTTAGTTTTCTGCTTGTTGTCAGATGTCAGGTTTTCACCTCAACCATATTTTCCTATCTTTTGTTCTTAGACCTGGTTGGTGTTCAGGGTTATCTGTATGCATAGGGTAATTCTTGGTTTGCCCCACACAGGATGATTTAGGAAGAGCTCTGTGGTGTCAGCAGGCAGCACTTCCATGAAGATGGCAAAGGAAACCTTACCAGACTTTCCTGAGAGGGAGCTTCATTTAAGGATCACTGAAATGAATTATGTGTCAATGATTCTCACAAATTGCACCTACATCAGGCAGTGGCTTCATTTAAAAGCGTGTATCTGTTTGTGAGCACGTTTTTAAAGTGGAAGAATTTGGGAGTGGATGTGAAGTGGGGCATTTAGAAGGCTCTCTGCTGTGAAGAAGCAAGTTTAAAGGTCTGAAGTTGTGGGTTTTGTTTTTTTCCTTCAGCAGAGATGATCTTTGAAATCTTTTCCATCAGTTCTCTCCACATTCCAATTTCAGTTTTATAACACCCCTCACTGTGCAAGTCTTGGCAGGAAACTTGCCCATCTTGCAGAGCTTTGCATGAATAATTCATTTAAGTGTCATGCTGAGTCTCAAAAGGTTGGAATATTTCTTTGGAGAAAGTGTTTAATAAGATTCTTCCAAACAACACAAAATATAGCTTTGTCTGAATTTTATAGGGTAGTATATCTTAAAAAGTTTTGCATAATCAAGGATTTAATGAACTGAAACCCAAAACATATGGTAGCCCCTTCTACCTATTTGTTTCCTAGGTTGAAGTATGGTGATGGAGCTGCTTAACTGAGGTCAGGAACTCGAATCTGTCAGATCTGAAGGCATAGAAGTTCAATAAATAGGCTACAACTCCCATTCACCTCTTTATATTTTCATTTGGTTGACTCTCTGTGACAAAGCAGTGATTCCATTTCTTTTCCAAGCCAACAGGAAAGATCACACAGCTCCTGCAAAATACTGTCACTCTTTTAGAGTCCTGTCTCCATGGTGTCCCAGGCACTTTGTTCAACAAGGTGCTGTTCAGCCTGTCCTGTAGAGGTACACGGGTGTTTGCAGTCCTCTGAAGAGTGAGCTCCATGACAAATTATGGGTATTTAGAAGTTAATGAAGCTTATTAGCACGAGGGCTATTTTTTCTTTGTTTGCTTTTCATTTTGAAGACAATTTTTAAATGTCTTTTGGTGATCTAAGAAGCTGGTTTGCCATGGAAAGTCCCTTGGAAGCTTTCAAAAGAAACCATTTCACCTTTTAAATTTTTATGTTATTTTGGCATTATTACATTTCTTACCAGGTAATGTTTTGGGGAAAAAACAAAACCAAAGCCCAAGTCAAGACCCAGCTGTTGTAGTTAGAATACAACATCCCACCCATCTCATTGGTGTTTGCAGGAACACATTTCAGGCTGTATTTGGCAGCTATACAATTGGGACAAAATATTTTGTGTTGCTCTGAGGATGGGAAACCATGTTTCCAATAGGACTGTGTGTTGAGAAGGAAAATAATTCATGAGGGAAGTATTCTTGGTATATAATTAGTTCTCATTAGTAAGTGAATTAACTAGCCAGTAACTATATTGTTGTCACTTCAAGCCATTTCATCAGAAGAATTCAGCCTCAAATATAAATCAGGGCAAAGGCTCCTGTTGGTGCTCGAGTGGTGCTACAATACACTCGAGCTGAGTGTTGAGGTTATGGGTCTGACCTTGTCAGCAGTGAGTAAAGATGAGGAGACAGCCAGAGCACTTTGGGGCACGCTGACTTTCACACTGTGACTTTGCTCTCCACACTGTTTCAAAGCTGGAGCAAGCTGCACAATATCTCCCAGCTCTTAAGTTGAAGAAAGGGTGGGCAGCTCTTTCTTCCTGATTTCCCTCCAGCAGCACTGGAGTTAGATGCCCAGGGAGCTCTACAGGCTCCATTCTTGGAGATTTTCAAGACTTAGCTCAAAAAATGAAGCCACTGCTGACTTAATTCAGCATGAAGAGCTTCACTTTGGGGGGAAAATCAAGAGCTCTTGTGGTCCTCTCCAACTGAATCTGTGAAACCATCAAGACAAGAGTCACTTAAGGCTTCAATGGGGCATTGGACAGCACCCAGTTGCATAGGACAGGTCATGGCCCACAGAATGGGTTCATAAATTATAGCTCCTTGAATTTCAGTGCAAAGATGCCAATAAAATTAGCTGGATCCACAGCCTGCCTATGTGGGCATGTGGCTGGTTCTCCCACCTCGAGGGCTGAGCCTATTTTACACTCCAACTTAGCTTGACAGACTCAAAGTCTTACACTTTTGTTACTGCTGAAATGTATTCCTCCACAACACTGCCCTTTGTAGCAGCTTCCAGGGAGCTCATTTAAAGATTACATTGGTGACTGGTGGGTTTTAGGGTTTGTGAAGTAGTTTTCATAATCAGGGTTGAAGAGAACTGAACTCCTTAAGCTAGCTGATTTTATTTTATTTTATTTTTTTCTTTTTCCTAGTTGTCATTTAGTTGAAATTAATATTGTAATTGCTTTCTCTGGAGACACCATAGCTTCATGCACTCTCATTTACAGAGAGAAATATGGATGATGGGTGACTAATGATGCTTAGTTAGGCATTTTTTAAAAATAAATACAGAATCTGTCAATCCCTTCTCTGTCAGAGAAACAGCTCCCATGTTCACACAGTCTCTTCCTTCAGGGGATTCTGTCTTAGGAAGTACTGTAATAGGGAGAAGTGTATGGGTTTTGACTTCTTTGGCAGTTTTCACCCTTTCCTTTGCAAAGACTCTTCCACTTTTCTGATAAAATTTATGGGGGTTGAGAAGTGCATTGCCTCCTGCAGAGCAAACTTCTCAGAATGACATTGACCACAGTACGTCGAGTCCATATCCTCTAATTTTATAACTAAAGATGATAAAAGTTGAATAAACAATATCTTTTAACCTAACTGAGCTTAGCTCTATCGATTAGGATGTTGCTATGTGGGTTTAAATTAGCTGAGTCTGTCCTTAATTGTTCAGAGAAAGTGGGTTGATGTGTCTAGCTCTCCATCTACATCCTCTGCAAGCTTCTTGCCAACAAGTCATTCTTTCCCCCATCAATAGCTGGCTGATTGATTAATTCAGTTCAGATTCCTCTGACTGCAAGGTTCAAGAGGACAGATTCTCATTTGACTCATAAATAGACGAGATTTTCTTTCTTTCATATTAACTCCTTACTATTCAAATATTTATTTCTTACATTTTCTCTTCTTGTGAACAGTCTTGTTTCCTGCTGCTTAGGAAAGAAAAAGAAACCATCTACTTTCCAAGCCTTCTTTAAGGGTCAGCCTCCTCTGTTTTGAAAATTAGGCATGGGCTAGAAGGTGCAGGAGGAGAGAGAGAGAAGAGTATGGCAGCATGAGCAATCAGCTGGCATCCAAACAGAAAAATTCATGACCTCAATGAAGTATCTCCCTCCAGATGGCAGAGCAGTGAATAAATGTTTCATAAACTTAACTTTCCAGGTCAGCTCCAAACCACGATTTTCTGTTTGATTTAACCCTTACTGTTTAGCAAAAGCAGCATGGTGAGGTCAGACAAGGAGCAGGGACACGTTCCTGGACATCCCTACTCTTGGGAGGAGTCTCATTGCTAATGTCTGCAGCCAGCAAAAAAAAAACCATGTGTAAGACTCACACCCCAGTCTTGAGGATGAGGAATAACATCACATGGGTTTTATTTGTAGAAAAATCAGGTGAAATCATCTCCAGACCCCATAAAAGGACATCACTGCAGGTTTAGCACCCCAGGGCAACAGCAGCCAGTAGTGACTGCTCACTCAGCTGCTGCTCTTCCTCCTGGAGCCAAACCAGACCTCTGCAAGGTCCAGCCCACCTCCCTCCACACCAGAGAGCCTGTATTTTATCAGGAAAGCAGCTGGGAGATGACTGCACTGAGGAAGTGAGGGCACAAAGCCCAAATGATGTTTGTGGGGTGAACTCTTTTCAACCAACCAGACCCTTGCAGCTTGTTGTGTCCTCAAAACCAGAGGTGTGATGATTCTGTGGGTTAATCCTCTACTGTTGAGCAAAGCAGCCTGGCACTGAGGCTTTGCTGTGTGCAAGATTCATCGATGTCCTCCAAACTGACCCCTGAGATTTTTGTGGCGTGGAGAACTGTCTCATGGCAGCCTGTGGGTCTGAGAGCCCAGCCTGAGGTTGTGTTCATTAGGAAGCCAAGAGGGACTGCACACCACCCAGGTTTAAACAGAGCCTGGAGACTGGCAGCAAATTCTGCTAACGAGTGGCAGAATTTATGTGCTCATGGAACTAGTCCCCCACGTTGGAGATTGGTGGTGTTCTCCTTTCATGCTGTGCAGTTGCTGCTGCTGTACAAGGAGAGGGAAGCTGGCATGATAAACATCTGCTCCCCATGTTGGCCCACCAGTTGCCAAGCTCTTCACTCTCTTCCTGCCAAGCAGGAGCTTGCCAGCTTAAATGTTAGCTCCCAAAAGCAACGTGCCACTGAATCAGCACTAATCCTGACATTTCACTTAGGGAAGGGGAAGGATTTGTGAGGAAGCAGCACCTCCAGGAGATTAATTAGCATGGAAGTGTAGAAAAACCCCCAAGTGTCCTACAAAAGAGCACGGTAAGAGGTTATATCCTGGGTTTTCCTGAGATTTCCTAGTTCTGGAGATGGTTCAGCTCCAGAGTGTGGTCCTGCACTGAGGTGACAAACCAAGGCATGCAGAACCCCAGCACGGGTGTCCCACCTACTGCCAGAAGTACAAAACCTGCTGTTCCCTTTGTTCAGCTACACTTTGGTGCTGTGCTGAGGTGCTCCAGGTGGGCTGGGGGCTGTGCAGTCACCCTGCCAGATGAGCTCCTTGCCTTGCACCATCCTAGACTCTTTTCCACATGTTTTCACTCTATTTCAAGTGATTACCAATAGATGAAGAAGTTGTCAACTCTTCATTCCCACTCTTCACTCTAATGGTTAGTGATTTTTTTTCTGATTGCTTCCTGAGCACTGTAAAACATCACACGTGCAGCCCATCTTCAGAGCACAGAAAGAAGAGCTGTGGCAAACTGCTGGAATTTCTTCACTGAGAGAGTGGTTGGGCACCAGAACAGGCTGCCCAGGGAGGTGGTGGAGTCACCATCCTTGGAGGGGTTCAGAAAACGAGTAGATGGAGCCCTTGAGGCTGTGGTCTAGTGGTTAGGGAGATGCTGGGAGGAAGGTTGGAGTTGGTGATCCCAACCTTGATGAACTTGATTTCCAACCACAGTGATTCTATGAGTCTTCTATGGGAAGCAGCTCTGTGTAGAAGGACCTGAGAGTCCTGGTGGACAACAAATTCACTACAAGCCAGCAATGTGTCCTTGTGGCCAAGAAGGCCAACAGTATCCTGGGGTGGATTAGGAAAAATGTGGCCAGAATATAGAGAGAGGCGAGAGAGAGAGGAAACTACTGGAGAGAATTCAGTGGAGGCTACAAAGATGTTGAGGGGACTGGAGGATCTCTCTGACAAGGAAAGGCTGAGAGCCCTGGGGCTGTTCAGCCTGGAGAAGATTGAGAGAAGATCTGATTGATGCTTGTCAATAGCTAAAGGGCCCCTGGAGGGCAAGAGGCTGGGGCCAGACTCTTGTCAGTGGTGCCCAGCGACAGGACAAGGAGCAACGGGCACCAACTGGAACCCAGGAGGTTCCATCTGAGCAGGAGGAAAAAATTCTGTGAGGGTGGCAGAGCCTGGAGCAGGCTGCTCAGAGAAGTCGTGGAGTTTTCTCTCCAGAGATTCCAAACCCACCTGGACATGATCCTGGGAACCCTGCTCTGGGTGTCCCTGCTGGAGCAGAGGGGTTGGACTACAGGTTCTCCAGAGGTCCCTTCCCACCCCCACCATTCTGTGATTCTGAGGCTGTTGGAGAAGACAACACACATGCACAGAGATGTGTACTCATGGAGGGAATATATGGCTGCAGAACCATTGCCAAAGTATTTTTTTTTATTCTAATTTCTGTAAAAAACCTGAAGAATGAACACCAGAGCTGACATGGTACATCAGTAAAGCAGCCTGCAACACTTCCCTGGGAGATGGACTCCCAGAAAAAAAAGTTATTGGTGCTTTTTTCAAATTTGACTGAATCCTATTGGTGTATAAAGGCTGAAAGTTCAAGCTAAAAAGAAGGAAATTACTGTAAATAGTATCAATAGACTCCAAAAATTGCTATGTGCATTTCTTTCTATTCTTCATGGAACAATGTGTTCCTTCCTCCAGGCAGTGTTTAAACTTAGGCTGCTGTCAAGTTCCCCAGCTCACTATTGGATTTTTTCCCCCTCTTTTCTGCTTTCTTGTAGTTATCTTTCAGGTTTTTTTAAACCAATAGAGTCTTTATACTCTCCTGTGGCTTTATGCATTTGTGACACTCACTCAATTGCTAGTCAGACACTCCCTGCATGAGCCTCCCCAAGAATACTATTCCTAGAAATTGCCTTTCCACCTCTATCTGCTGGATGCTGTGACAGTTGGCAAATATCTCATTTTTTTTTAAACTTACCACTTTATTTATTAGCTAAACAAGGCTGTCGAGCTGATAATAGGTGTACAACAAGTTATAGATATGAAAGACAACGCTCAGCATTTCATATTTTACTTCTTTCAGCCTTAGAAGGGCTGCAAGCAGAATTGTGATCATTTATTTATGCATCCCTGGGCTGGTTTTATTCGTCTTCAGGATTTCCTTCCTTTTTTTGAGTAGCCAATGGGCTGGTTTGCAAAGTGAGACCGTTCATCTCAAGATACAGCTGCAATGTGAAGCTGTCAATCACTTTTTTCTTCCATAGTGCATTAAAAATGGAGAAAAAAGACAAAGTTTAGCAGCAATGCAGCAAGCACAGGAGGTCGTTTTGGGGCTCAACCACAAGAATTAAGATACAGAGAGATGCTTTTATTTTTAGGCAGTGCTGTCAGTATAGGTGGTTGTTGCTAAATTTCCCTGTTATTTGGAGCTTCCCTTAAGGAAAGTGATGTTGAGGGTTAAATCCAGATGTGGTTTCTTCCTGTAAATGTAAAGCTGCAGATTTGGGCTGGATTTCAGGGCTTTGGGGACTTCAGGAGTGCTGCTGGTTTAATCCAGGCAGTGATCAGCAGAGGGCACTGCTCTAACAGGACTTGGAGTCAACTCAACCATCCTCTTGCTTCAGAGCAGTTAAAAGGACCCAAGATTAATCTGTTAATATCCTCTCATTCCTTTTCCCTCCTATATCAGCGTTAATTGCCAAACAAGTGACAACTTTCTCCAGTATATTATACTGGGATATTAGATGCTGCTGCTCTAGATACAGTTATTTGCAAATTCACCACAGACTCCACAAACTCAAGAGGTTTTTATGTTGCTTCTCTAGATATGAATCCAAATAAATAGAAGCTGCAACTTCACCTAGATACAATTTAATCCACACGCTATTTAAAGCAGTCTAAATATTAACAACAAATTATTGGAGCCTTCCACAGGACTAATTGTGTTTATCGTTGTCTGCTTTCAAATAAACTTGTCTGCTTCCTTTGGGTTTATTTTCCTTCAAAAGATGCATTCTTACAGCCTTTTATTTTGACTTTGCATTCCCAACCATATTAAACACCTCGTTTATACCTGGCTGATGGATGCACTCATGACTTGAAGCTGGGCAGAGAAGTCAATCATAAAGTTGGCCTCATAAAACATCCCTGTAAACTGAATTAATTGGAAAGTAAAGTGCCAGCATGGTTGTGGTGGGGTTAAGGAGAAGGCAACCAGGGGTATAAGCTCCTGGTGGTGCTTCCCCAGCTCCAAGGGCAGAAGGAACCTCTGGAGCAGTGGCAGGAGATCACTGCAGATAGGGCTGTAGGCAATCTGGTGTCAGCAGAAGGGATGAAGCTGGCACGTCTGGAGATTGCTCTGACAGCCAGGGCCCTATAAAATTTTAATTTGAGAAATGAACCTGTTCTAAACTTTGAGAGTCAAGCCCTGCAGCTTTTACTTGGGCAGGATTTTTGCTAAGATAAATGAAAATAGACTGAAGGACTCTGACAGCAGCCAGTGGGCGAGCCCCTGTCTTGTGTCTGGCAAATAACCCTTTGTAGCCCCGACCTGTGTCACAAGATTGGGGTCAATAAATAACTATTGGTTTGGTGGAAATGTGTCTGGAGTGTCACAGCATTATTAAAAGCCTTTCTGTTTGAGCAAAGGGCAGTTTTGTTAAAGTTAGTCTCAGAAGTGTCGCTCTCCTACAAATCCTATTTCTATTGCCTTTTATGTATCAGTCTTACTAGGAGTATTGTAGCAAACATAACTATATCCTGCAGAATTTTCTGAGATTTGGCCTGTTCGTGGGTTTTGGAAGAGTTTTTATTGAAAAAAAAACAAAACAAAAACTGATTACTGAAGGTGCATTTTAGATGTTTCCTGAATATGGTGCCTCAAAACAGAAAAGGGAGCTCAGTCTCTTCACTCTTTGGGATGAAAACCCAAAATGAAACTCAAATGAGGACATTTAAGTGAGACCACTGAAGACACCATTTCTCACTTTCACACTGCCTGTAAGGATTAACAGAGGCAAATGTCTTGAATGGTTGGAAAGGGATTACACCCACCCACCCAAACTATGGTCATTCTTTTGAAGATCTTTTTCATGTAAACTGATTTAAACTTGAGTTTTGGGACCAATTCTAGGGTCTTTTACTTCACTAGGTGCTGCTTTATTCCATCAATATGAAGAAGACTGGATTTTGTGCTTAATTATGTTTTGCATGTGCCTGGGTAGTGCCTGTTTGACAGAGGAAGTCTATTCATAACCAGGGATGTTAAATAGAGTCTGGCCTCGGTTCAGTCTGGGATGCAACAGGTCAGACAGTGTCTGGCAGCTTTCTGGTTTGTTTGTTTGATTTAATCTTTAGAAAATGCACAGAAAAAAATTCATAAACTGAATTAGGTCATCTCAAATGAGGTCAGTTAAAGTGAGTTGCTCAGAAAAAGGTGTTTTAGGTTTTTCATGGCAAAAGGGAGTGCAGCACAGATTTTCTGCTGTGGACAACTGCTGTTGGGGATGGGTTCTGTCCATGAATCTCTGCACAGCTTAGGTCCTACTGCAGGATCTAGTCTGTGCTGAACCTGTCAAAAACATATGCAAAAGTCTCCTCCTAACTTGTATTTACGTATTATATGACTTGAGAGAAGCACCAAGTTCACCTTGATGCTTGAGGAGAAAAGTCAATGTAGAATCATAGAATGATTTGGGTTGGAAGGGACCTTAAATATCATCCAGTTCCTCTCTCCTTGTCATGGGCAAGGATATCTCCCACTAGACCAGGTTGCTCAAAGCCCCATCCAACCTGCTCTTGAACACCTCCAGCAAAGGAGCAGCCAACATGTAGCTACAGCTGAGGGTGTAATCCTGCAGAAAAGGGATGTGTTGGAGAAATTTAGCAGATATTTCAACTACTGGAGAAATAGTCCTGTATGTCTGAGTCCAGTAGCTGCAGCAAATGAACAATAACTTCATCCATGATACAAAGAGGAGCAAAGAATTGGGTATTTCAGCTGTGGGAGGCCATCTCCATGGCAGGACCAGATGGGAGGGAGAGCAAAGCCAAGTGAACAGTGCTTGAAGTGCCCTCCTTCCATATACCCATAACATAAGGAAAGGAAAAAGTGAGAAAAAGAAAGAAAAAGTATTTCACAGCTCTTGTACTAATGACATTAAGTTAGGAGAGTATGAAAGAGATGTTTGAAGAGGTTTTGGCTTTGGGGTTACATTGCTGTGAGCTCAAGGGGAGGAGTGAAGCATCAATCATCTGCAGTAGCCACTGCAGAAAATTCACCAAGGTGCATCCTTACTGCACTTGGTTTCCTTAAAAAAATCAGTGATTTTTCCTTGCAAGCCATACAGAAAGCAAAGATACAGGTAGGAATAATTGCTTTAGCCTTTAGTTTTGAGTGGAGTTTTTTCTTTTCCTCTGCCAAGCAAAGAAAAAAAAGCACTTGTATTAGTTTAACATAGTACCTAAGAAAAAGGAAAAATTCAATAGAGATGAAGATAACTTTAGGACTGTCACCCAAGAAAAATATATATTTGATCCAATCTATGCTAAACCTTTCTTTGCAGTTCTTTAGAAATATAAAAAAAAAAATCTATATATCACACTCTCGGCCAGTACTTGATGACATTAACCTTCAGTTTTTTCCCTCTGTTGTCTTACTAACAACAACAAAAAAGGCAGAGTGTGAGTTTATGTATTAGTAAAGGTAGAGTAGCAGAGTTCCCATGCACCTCATTTTACAATTTGCTTTGACATGAAGTGAGAAATAACTGAGCACAACCTTTACTGCAATAATTGGATTTTTGCCATCAGGAAAAGCTTGTTACAACTGTGTCCTTTGAGAAATAATACACTTTTTTGGTTTTTTTTTTTTTTTAGGTTTAGTTTTCTAGAATCCATTCTCTGTAACCTTAGAGGGCTCAAATTCCAGCGAGAGAGACGTGATGTACACGGGCTGGATCCTTCCCCACACGAGTCAATAACCTGTCATCGTTCTGCCAATATCATTGGTGGGTTTACACCAACACAGCCTAAAAAATCATTTTGTGAGACGTCTTAAAAACCCAGACTAATTTTAGAGCAGTCTCCTTTGCCTTCCTCTTTTTTATTTTGCTCTCTTTTTTTTTTGATGTTGCTTCAGGTCATCCTCTTTTGCTAGTGATTTTTCTCCCTTTGTGCAATTGCCTTGAAGAATTATAGGAAAATAGAGTTCATTTTAATATCTGCATGAATATAGCACCTAAAAACACATCAGTTAGGCTACAGGGGTCAGAGCCTGAGGACAAGTGGTCTTTGTGAGCTGCAAATAGGAAGCTCCTTTAGTTTTAGGATCTCAAGTGTTTTCAAATTGCCTGTGGTGCTTCTCTCTATTACACCTGTGCTCCCCCAATCCAAGAAACTGTGCAATTATCTACATCTCATTAAATGTGTAAGTAATCTCTTAGTTTTCATTGCAATTACCAAATACTGCTTTACAATAAACTTTGATTATCATCTGCAGGTTTTTCAAGGACTATTTTTGCTGTTCTCCAACCCACAGCTGAAGGTGAAATAAAATCAGTATTAAAAAATATATATATAAAAAGTTGTTTCTTCAGATTTTGTTGTTATAGGAATCTATACTCTTACTAATATTAATGAGATGCTCTCCAGAACTTTGAGTACATGAATAGTAATATAAATGCCAACAAATGCATTCAAAAATATTCTGATTTTTTTATTATTTGAGGTATTTCAACTCTATTTTAAATTATAACACCCAGGAGGACGTTATGGTAAAGTTTGGGTTATTGTTTCTTTTAAAAATTAGTAGTAAACCTTTTCAGTTAGAAATAAGACTGTTTGTAAGGAGCTATAGAGCTACTCAGTGGATGTGAGCTGAGGGGTTAAAATCAGACTTCCAGGTACCTGTTAGTCTCTCTCTCTGGAGAGATTCCAAACCCACCTGGATGTGATCCTGGGCAACCTGCTCTGGCTGCCCCTGTTTTAACAAGGGGTTGGACAGGATGATCTCCAGAGGTCTCTGCCAACCCCCACCATGCTGGGATTCTGTGAAAGTGATCCCAACAAAACCCAGCTGGATGTGGAAGCCTGGGGTGACTTCAAGAGCCTTACCATCTGTCCCTGTGGGGACATAGCTGCTGTACCAGGGAATCCATCCAAGAGCAAAGAGTGCATTTAAGGTTAGTCCTAGGGTAGAAGAAGGAAAAGAATTGAGATGGATCTCCAAAAGAAGCAGCAGGAACTTTGCATGTGAGCACTACCACTGACAAACTATTCATGTCTGCAATGTATATGGCATATTGTCTGTTCAGCACCCCTGGGACTAGGTATCATAGTATGGTTTGAGTTGAAAGGGACCTTTCAAGGTCATCTAGTCCAATCCCTCTGCAGGGAGCAGGGACAGCTTCAACTAGAGCAGGTTGCTCAGAGCTCTGTCCAATGTGATCTGGAGTGTCTCCAGGGATGGGGCATCAACCACCTCCCTTGGCAACCTGGGCCAGTGTTTCACCTCCCTCATCATTCAAAATTTCTTTGTTATAACTCATCTAAATCTCCCTCTTTTAGTTTAAAACAATCACCCCGTGTCCTGTCACAACAGGCCCTGCTGAGAAGACTATTCCCATCTTTCTTATAAGCCTCCTTTAATTAACACATCCACAGAATTATAATTACATGGTGTATTCTTGGATTTTCCAAATAGTAAATCCTCTGCAAATTATCTGAATTCTGAAAATTTGGATTTTCAGAAACTTTCAGCCATCTAATCAAGTGAATCTGATGATAAGCATCTCACATTCCCCCCTCTTCCCTTTGGAGTGGATAGCAAATAGCTCTCATTGCCATTAATGGGAACAGGATTGGGCCTTGAATTATTAACCACCCAGGATAATAGGAACCTGATTTATTTAAATATAACCAACGTGGGACTGGAAATGTGAGGTGGTAGTAACGAGCCATTTTGAGTAGAGGGAGATGCATATTAAGTTGAAGTGGCTCGTATTCAAACTCAATTTGAATTTACTTCAGACTTTGCATAACCTTCTCTTCAGTGCTATACAAATGTCTTAATAGACTCCTTAAAATCTGGAAAAAATGGGAGAGAAAATCATAAGATCAGAGACTCATGAAAGAGCAGAAATAAAAATCTACAACTAAAGTGTGAAGTTACAGAGTGGATCAGTGAGAATTTTAGGTTTCCCTTTCTTCCACCTTTGGGGTTTTAATCACCTACTAACAGTTATTTCACTGTTTTTATGTAGTGGAACACACACATTACAACCTATTTATTCAGATTTCTTTTTGCAAGGTCTTCTCTCTGCCATTTTACTTGTGTAGCTCATGGTGAAGACCCCTATGATGTCTTTGACCCAACATTATTAAATCTGTGAGAAATAATAACTCTTCCATGTTCCTTTTGAGACTTTAAATGGAGGTTTGGAGGAACCCTTCATGAGCTAAATGGCCACCTCCTCCTAGAAATAAATTGCAAATGGAATTTACCTGATCAGGGGATGTGCATTAATTTCTTTTCCAGAACTCTCTTCTGACTTGATGTTAAGCACAACATCTCATGAATCTGTGTTTCAACTACCCCTTCTTGTCTACCTCCAAAGGGACTGTACAACTGGCAGCATCTTATTTACTGCTACAGAACCAAGCCCAAATTGTTTTCTCATATCTGTTGTACCACTGAGGTCAAAACTTGGATCTTCTCCTTAAGGACACCATGGAATGTGACTTTTATTCTGATGAAAGAGTTTTGGTTGAAACTCTTATTTACACCCCAGTTTTATAGAGAAAAATTGAGACTTTCCTTATCGTGATTGTACAGTAGGAAGCAAATTGCTTCAGATTATGATTCCCTCCATTTTAAATTGTTCCATTGTTTAGACTAGAGCTGGCTGACAGTTTCTTCATTTATCTTTCGTAGACTAACGCTGCAGTGGACATGTTTGAGGCATTAGACTGGTGCTGATTTGTCAACCTTGACCTTCTACCACATTAGCTCAGTGCAAACCTGACACTCTTCATTTCTCAGCTGTAGATTTTTTTTTCAGAGCTCTCTGAGCCAAGATTAGCCACCACTGTTTGTGTGAAAGTTATATGGACACCTACCAAAAGCTGTCATACAGTGTTTTCTTTTTCACATCTGAGCCCTATTCACCAACATGTATTCTGTGTCAGAAACAGGCATCTCATCATCCACTGCTCCTAACAAAATCTAATTGCTATTTGTCTTAACTTTGATTTATTTTATAGACTTGGGCTGGCTTAGTAACAGTTTTTACAGACCAGACCAGCCTAAGCTTGGAATATGGACCATTGAAATTAGCAGTGAGCTCTTGCTACATAGTGCTCAGATATAGACTGTGTTGGATAGAGTGATGGTTCCTTCCAAAAATTGTCTTGGGTCAACTTTATATTTAAACTTCAGTTTAGGAGAGGATCACAGCTGTTGGAGCTGAAATCTGAGGAAACAGTCTTGCAAGTTTTCAGCTAATATAAGTGTGTAAGTAACTTTGGTTCTGGCCAGGGGAGGGTTAATTTTCATGAGAGGTTGAAGATGGGTGGGACCACAGCCAGGGTAAACAACCCAACCAGCCAATGGGGGTTTGATACCATGCTGACCTCATGGCCTCTATATAAGGGGAGGGGTGGAGCAGCAGTTGTCTTTCCTTGGGTTAACTGGTGGCTGGAGCAGGGAGAGCTGCTGCCTCTGGGGTAAGGGGTTTATTACCACTTGTTTTTGATATTATTTCACTGGTATTCTTGTTATTATTGTCATCTTCTCTCTCTGGGTTGGTTTATTAAACTGTTCTTAACTCAACCCTGGGCTTTTTGTTTTCTCTCCTTCCCTGAGACGTGGGGGGAGTGGTGGTTAGGGTGTGACTCCCACTAAAAGATGCCTCTCTAGTTTCCTTGCAGGTTGTGATAGACTAGAAAGGAATTTGCCTTTACAATAAGGGATGTTTCAATACATTTCCAGATGATAAGGGGACAGTTTGTAAGGTGGAGAGGGAGGAATGTTTGTGGTTGGGATTACTGGTGCCCCAAAGTGACAAATTGGTCACTTTGCATATAAAAGAAACAAACAAGAGATAAGAAGAGTCTAGGATCTTATCAGAAAGAACCAATCAGGAGATAGGAAGAACCTGAGAACTTGACTGAAACTGAATAAATCCAGCTGCCTACCTCAAGAAGTTTGGATAGTCCAAACTTTTGAACTTTAAGGACCAGTACCCATGCTTAATAGACTTCTACACAGTAACTTCTCCTCCCAGGGGAGGCATAAAGTGAAGTTAATGAGACATAGAATGCATGATGTTAAGGGGGATATCTAGTAGGCAGTTTGGGAACTGTGTATTCTCCTAGTACCTCATGCAATGGGGAAAAGAAAAGGCACATATGTGGCTGGGAAATTAGGATAAAAAGAGGACTGTGTCCCCCAGCAACTTTGAGAGACCCCACTGGGATATGCCCTTTATTCAAATAAAGTATGTTTTTATAGGACTTTTCTGTCTCCTTTGGGAACACCAACCTCTGACAATGGGATTTTCTACACAGTAGGAACCCATGGTAAAAAAAAAAAAACAAACAAAAAACAACAAAACACACTGTTCCAGAAGCAAACAAACAAACTTCACAATGGCACTAAGAGGTAGGAGCAGTGGTCTCCCAGACCAGTCCATTTTCATCACCCAGCATGATTCTCAAACCTCTCAAATGACTACTGCTTAAAAAGAAGGTCTGGAGTAGGTTGTGCAAACTCCAAAGGTTTGGGAATCAGCTGCCAAGGCAACGTGAAAACAAAGGTGCTGATTGCAAGTGGTGGAAGAAATGGGGCCAACCTCATCCCATCAGGGAGATTTATCAGTGGTGGCAGCTCAGCTCCTGGGTGAAGAGGAGCTCTAGGAGGAGAGGGACCCTTTGCTCATCACTGAACCACGTGCAGCTGCTTGGCTGCCAGATGCTTTGGTTTTAATGGGTAAATCACAGCTGCAGCACTAAAAATGCAGTACATAAGACTGAAATCTATGCCATTAAATCCTCATTTTACAGATTATTTTTCATTTCCTTTCTTTAGAAGATTTTAAGTTGGTTCTTCCCATTTTTGTCCCCTGTTTGTAGAGATCTTTGTGAGCTGGTGGTCTTATGTGTGGTGGTCCAAGTGGAGCTTAATACAAAACAGTCATGCAGTTAACTGAATAACACTCCCATTGAAATCAAGGAGAATTTAATATATTGAAATACTACAGAATGTAGCCCTAAATTTGAGTATTGCAACAAAATTAAAGCAACCATGTAGGAGGTCTTTTTTTTTTTAACCCTATTAGGATAAAGATTGTTTTTCATGTAGTGATAGACATCCAAAGTGAAAACCAGGGTCACCTCCTTTCACTTGGATTACTGTTTCCTAGATTATTTACCCTTATGGTGCTTCATCTCTTCGTGTAGGCTGATCTGACAAAAAATAACAAGATGAAATGATGACTTATCTTCACTGACTAAAGGTTACCAAAAAAAAAACCCACCCCAATTTGCTTTTGATGAAGCTTTTGAACATTTTTTGATGTTTAATGTTTTTTTTAACAACAAGGAGTTACTGCTTGCTGCTTTTAGGGTTGTAATGTGGCTTTTATTCCCAAAGAGTTAACATGGTTTTGTTTTGTGCTGTTGATACTCTTAGGGATTGCTGGATGCAACATAAAACCCCACCAACATCCTGACATCTTGTTCAGATAAGGAAGAAAGAACATCTGTCCTTGGTGAATCAGAAACAATAAAGGAAGGTTAGTAAGATAATCAGGAGAGATTTGAGTGACAATCAGGAAACAATTAGTTTACAACAGCCTAAAATCAGGCTGACTTGCAGATGGCACAAGGGCTGGGCATGTCCAGAAGATGAGTTTCTCATGAGTCTGCACTTACTTTGACAACAATATGTCGATCTTTATCAATTCTGAGCTATCTACATAATCTCCTCCCTGACTGCCAAGCTTGCTGAACAAATCCTACAGCTAAGAGGACAGGAAAGTGATGTTTTGAGAAGGCTTCTTCTCACCCAGCACTGCAAGCTGTGGAGGAGGAGGTCGTGCTAGCCAACATTTTGTCTTCAGAGGAGCACAGACTTCATCCTGCTGCTGGAGCAGGAGAAAGCTGTGAGTAGCTGATAGCCACTTGTTTACGTGTAGTGGGAAGTGAGAATGATGATTCCCCTCAAGAGCACTTCACATCTTTTTTTTTTTTCCTAACTCCAGACTACATATTAATCTTTATTAGCATTTTGTTCCTTGTAAGACACAGGTGAGGCCATCCAACATCTTACTCCTCTCTCATGCTGTCATTTGGATCAAGAGCTGTAGATTGCCAGAGAACTAGAAATAGTGTGAAGTGAACACTTCCTAAAATGCTTTAATACAAGAGCCAATAGTTATGTGCTGCTTGTAGCTCATTTCAGTGTAAACTGATAGTTAATTGGATTGTCATGCTTACGAGGGCAAGTATTCAAACATGTCTAAACTTCATAAAACCTCCTGCATGGAGAGAAAGACAGTATTAGAGCAAAATCAGACCCAAAGTTTTAAGCATGTTTGCACAGCAAGCTCAATAAGCACTTTTGCAGATCTGCCTGAAACCTGAACAATTTAAATGTCATTATTCTTTTTTTTTTGTCAGTGCACAGGCAAATTCTACCACTAGTGGAAAACCTAAAAATATTAAGTTTACTTAATAAAACCTATTAAAAATGGGTGGCATGAAACTGAATTATTTCAACTGGAATTTATACACTGGGGAAAAGCAAGATCTTGAATATTCACATTACAGCTCATTGAAAAGGCAATGGGCTATGCAACAAGATTGACAACAAAGGGAAAAATGATGAGGAAAATTGCCTTACTTATCTGCTAGAGTGCTCTTGACTGCCAACTGTAATTTTATGGTTCATTATATAAAAAAATACCATTAATGTTAGTACTTGTGTATCATAATCATGCGAAGAAGGGAAAAAGTTCGTTGAAATGTGCTCCATTTTTAATCAAGACACTATAATTGTGTGTTTTTCAAGCATCATCAATTTCCATCAATTTTACTGCTGCAAAAATAATGTGCTGCTATAGTTCTTCCAAAAGGTCAATTCCTGCATGAGGTACATCGACTGCAGGGATGTAAACTGTAAATAAACAGCAGCATAATTTATCTTCTCTGATATTACTTGATTCGTCGTGAGCTTTAAGTTGATAAGTGAAGAAAATGGAATCGCTGGTTGGAAATTTTGTGGTGCATCAGATAACAGAAATTAGGGGAACTTTGGTTATATAAATGTTGTTATATAAAATGTCAGGCAACAGCTAATATTAGCATTGCAGAGCAAATATTACACTGCAAATGTATCTGTCAAGCTATCTTTTGCTTTCAGTAGTTTTGAAAACCACAGCTCAGATAAAATTGTCTGAAACAATGGCAGGCTCTGGGTCGCTGGATTTATGGATTAACCACCTCAAAACAACTTGGCCCATCAGGGAATTTGGGTTCCTCACCCCTACAGGGAACCCTGGTGTCACTGACCTAAACAACCCATCCCTTTTTAAAAGGGGACACAGGGAGATTTAGTGATGTGTTAGAATCTGCAGTTTTATGTATTAATGTTTGTATTATTCCAGCATGATGGCAAGGAACAAGTCTACAGCAAAGCTCAGTCCCAGAGCAGAGCAAAAAAGAGTCCCTATCCCAAGGACTTTCTTCTTGCCAAAACAGAGATGATTCCCAGATGATATTTTCCTAGCTAGGGAATGCTCAGACCTTCTTTGTTCCACATCTCTGACTGAGACCAACCTTGAGCAATAGCTGCTCTTTTCTCCTGGGAATGTGCTCTGAGTTTTGAAGCCTGGGGAGTTAAATTTTGTTTAGAAGTTAGGAATGGCCAACAAGCCACAGGAAGCTCTTGGTAGATGTGTTATCAATGCTTTTAAAAGCTGTCCTTCATCTGCTGGTGCAGGATACTGAAAAGCAGCTGCTGTGCTTTATGGGAGGACTCTGGTGCAGTTTCCTTTATCCAGTTGAACACATCCCCTTCTTGCAGAACTACTACCAGTACTCTTTTCCATGCTCACTCTTCCAATCTAAATTCCTTGCAGTGCAATCTGCATGTGGATGCCCAAGACTGAGGGCATCTCTCTGCAGAGACAAGTGTTGCCTTTCCACCCTTGCAGAGAATCCCAAGTGCACCCGAGTCCCTGTTCTCCATGCCAAGCTCCTTGGGGACCCCACAGACTGGGCTCCAGCACCATATCCCCTCGAGCAAAGCCAGGAAGGCAGCTTTCATTTTTATTAGCCTCATAGACTACTTTGGTCACAGGTTTTGTCACATCATGTGAAAGGAGCAGGGGTACAAACCACAGCAAGAAAGAAGCACATTTTCTCCCTATTCGCCATCTTTTGAAAGATCCCTCTCCTTAAATAAAGCAAGAAAATCCCAGTACACCAGAAAGGGCTTCTGCTGTGTGGCTCATACTAGGGCAAAGAGATCATAAAACCAGCATTACTTGGATGATATATTCATGTAGTATTTCATCTGTGCTAGTGTAATACTCTATCAGATTTGTGTTGCTTTGATGATATATTACTTGATAAAATAAGGTCAGCTGTCAAAAACCCATTTCGGTGTCTGAGGCACTCAAAGTTTTGTTGGGGAAAAAAAGAAAAGTTCATTTTACTCCTAAAGAGTTGTCCTGGTTTGACTTGGAACAGAACTAATTCTGTTCAGTGACTTTATTTTTCAGCTGAGTCTCAGGGCTGTGACTGCACTGTCTGAAGTTAACAGCAGATTTTTGCAGCCAGTCTCTGCTTCTAGCAGGGCTCGTGCTACATGGTCAGAGTTACTGCCAAGGGTTGGGCTGGGCAGAAAGGCTCTTGGCTCTCATTGCTCCTGTGCAGACCAAGGTCACTGCTGAATCTTGTGCAGTAAGTCAGAGGTGGCACCTGCAGGAAGAGCATCCAGGACAGGTGACCCTAAAGTGACCAAGGAGGGATTCCACCCCATGTACAGCATGCTCATTGTGAAGCTGAGGGATCACCAGGGTCAAGCCTCTTCTTCAGTGGCTGGAGTCCAAGGAAGACTTTGCCCATTCTGTCTTTGATCCAAATCCATTCATTCCTGGAACCAGTTCCACAATCCAGCTCCTGAATCTGGTTCCATCTGCTGCTGAGTCCAGTCTGGGACTTGCCCTGTACCTGCTCCACACCATCAGTTGGTGGCATTTGCTACCAGCCCAAACCTCTCCTGCAGCCCAGAAACAGCTGAGATAATACACAATTTTCTGCCTATTTTCAGCTAAATGTCACTGTTTGCCTAACACCTTGGAAGTGGGACCATCCCACAGGAGATGCTGAGCAGCTGGGTGGTGTGTGGTGGAGGAGCCTCTCCTGTCTCCTGCCTCCAGCAGAAGGGAATGTCTGGGACAACACTTTGCAAGTCTCCCTGTAAAAAACATGACGTTATTCATAGTGTATGATTAGTCTTTCCTGCTTGCCTTGTTATAAATATGTAACACATGCTACAGTGCAGAATGTGATAATATATTCTAATGTGATCTTTAATGCTGGTATTTAAAAACCTGTTCCTGAATAGGCACAATTTAAATCTCACATCAATGTACATCTACCATTTATTCTGTGTTAAAGCATAAAGTCTTTTAGGCAAAAAAAAAAAAAAAATGGGGTTTGTGTCAATTCATTTTTACCCCTTTCTTCAGCTCATCTAGCTACAGCTAAATATTTTCTTCCTCTTCCACAGGAAAAAAATGAATTATTCTAAAGCAATGTGTGCTGCACTGTGTGTGTGTTTGTTGGTAAGGGAAAATACAAACACTGGGAGAAGATATTCTCATTTGTTTTCCATTCCAGTTTTTAAGTGATGTGTTAGGAAGCAATCATAATAAAGAGGAACTGAAGGAGCTGAAGAAATTATTTCTCAGTTAGACAGCAGCCTGCTGTTATCTCTAATCTAAGAGGCACTGGATAGAGGTCATCTTCTGATCAATGAAGTGAATTTCATTTTATGATGCTGAAAACAGACAAAGAATAGTACAATCAAGTGTTTTCAAAGTGAAAACAGAAGCAGCCAGAGAGGGATGGAAGAATCATAACAAAGATAAACAGATTTATTGCTCTATATCCCCTCTTTTACAAGGCTTCTGTAGTGCAGGAGGAGGATGTTACCCTACTTTAGACCCCCAGATAGAGAATATTGCCAAGTTTTATAAGCACTTTACCTGCCCAGGCCAAATGGGGTTAACACAGTGCACAAATATGTTCAGAGATCATCTCTCATAAAGGATAAGCAATTAAGTTTCTAAGCTGAACACTTAAGACTATAACACAGTGCAATTTTTGGGAGGGCACATGTACAAGGAGTGCTGACAGCTTTTCTGTTTGGTGGTCTCCAGAAGCTCCACCAAGGGGGAGTTTCTCCCATGCACATTGGCTCTGAGGGTCTGGTGTTTTGGGCTTGACCCAGATTTGGCTTTTCCAGTGGCATTTGATGTGGTCAGGTTTTACTTGCAGCACTGTCCACTATGACTTTGGGTCACTAGATAATGAGGATCTCAAGACCTGATTAAAATGTTTGCTACTGAAGTTTTACAGCTTGGAATTTTAGGCAGGGTGATGTTGTCATGGTAATTGAGCAAATATTGAATGTATGAGCTCACCTGCTTAAGGTGTGTCTTAAAACCTTCCATTCAAGAACTGGGGAGAGGGGTGGAGCATCCATTGTGCTCTGGAGAGTTTGGTTATAAATGGCTGTCCAGCAAGAAGTTAAAAATGCTTTCCTATGAAAATACTGATTTTCATAATGAGCACAATTGTCTATTTGAAGTGATCTGACATAGTTGTCTGCAGTGATCTGGATAATTTTTGTGAGAGAAAGGAAGGCAACCAATATTCATGAGGAGCAAGAGGAAAAGATTGTGTAGATACAGACAAGGATAAAAGGATCTGAGAAATGTATGAAATGGGCAACTGTCAGTGCATTGGGAAATTGTCCAAGTGTCTGACTTAGTATTAGTGTCTGATCTATCAATTTGAAAAGAAATTTGGTCTGGAATTATCCCTTGGTTAAGATTTTAAGAGTGACTTTAGATCTAGACTTGTATCCCATGCAGTTGGGGATGCAAAGGGGTTGCTCAGCCAGTGATGACTGAACAAATGGTGACATACATTCACAAACCAGTTGTAGAATAAAACTATAAGAAAAGAGACCTAAAATGGCAGAGCAGCAGCATAGAAAGGAGGCCAAAATTTTAACCAGGAAGGGACCACAAGGATCCCCCAGTTCCAACCCCTCTGCCATGAGCCGGGACACCTCCCACTAGATCAGGCTGCCCAGAGCCTCCTCCAGCCTGGCCTTAAAGACCCCCAGGGATGGGGCCTCAACCACCTCCCTGGGCAACCCGTTCCAGGGTCTCACCACTCTCATGGGGAAGAATTGTATTTTCTTATTAAAGGAGGTTTCACACATCAGCAGTTTTGGTGTAGGTTGGTTTTAATCAACAAAGAGGTCGCTGCATGAACGGGACCTTTGGAAGATGCTTTCAAGAACAAATAAACAATCACATATTTTTAATAATCAACTGTTACAGCTGGATGGGAGTTAAAATGGTCTCAAAAGTTACAGACTAGGTGATTTTTGGTGCTAAGGTGAGGGGCTGGGCTGGAGCACCAGGACTCTGCCCGCTCCTGAGTTAGGAGCTGTAAATTGGTACCAGCGTCTGCCTTCAAACAGCAGAAGTGGGAAAGAAAAATGGAAAGGGCTGCATTTCTATGACTTGTAAAATATTCATTTATGTGCTGTGCTGGAGGAGAATCGATCTCCAGAGAGCGGGAGGTTTTCTCCATCTCAGTCAAATTAGATTAGAGGTAAGAGCTGAGTGGGATAAAATGTCCCAGGGATGGCAACGGGGCGAAACGATGCGGGCGTGAGCTCACCTCTGCTCCCCTGCACGGGCAGAGGGGTCAGGAGGAAGGGCTGAGACCACAACAGGAGCCAGGCATCAGTTTGCCCCCAAGTAAGGGTTTTGATTCCCTTAGGCGACAGATTGTTGAAATCTTTTTGCAGATGTGGACTTCAGGGACTTGGTTTAGCTGTCAGATGGTAACAAGGGTAAATAAGGTCAGCGCTGAGTGAGGCAGTGATTTATTCCTTTTATTTATGGAATTCTTTTCAGTGTATGGTGGAGGTGAACAGTGGGATTTGTGCTTTGCTCCTCTATAGATGGCTTGGAGGCATCTTCCAGGGCTTTGTGTTGCTCCCAGGCACTGGGTGTGCTGCAGGGATGACACACAACCCCAGGGCTTTGCAAGGGGACTTATGTGGCTGGATTGACTTTCCTATTTCAGCCACCTACCTGAACAGCAGTTGTTGAGTGATTTCCTCATCTGTTATGTTTCTCTAGGTGTCTACAGGCCCATGCCAGGTCTGTGAGATGAGGTGTGGGCAGTCAGAGCTAGGTTTGCCCATGCCTGCAGTGACAAGTCACACCAACCCAGTGTTTTTTTTTCCCAGTAAAACCATCTTTGAAGATTTTAAGTGAGACGTGCTGTTCTGAATGGGATTCTTTCAGTCTTTTTCTAAAATTAAGGAACCCTGAAGAGTTTCTCACAACAGACTTTTACATAGTTAAACTGAGAAATATCTTCTATAATGTTTTCAGCTACTTCTGACAATAATGTTTTTACCTCGGGAGCAAAGTATTCAGGCTGATGTCAATAAAGATAGCAGCTTTGACAGCAGTTTTATCTATCAGCATGGGTACAGAGCACTGAATATTACCTGGATTATCAATCAGCTAACACTTTCCATGAGAAAGACATCTCTTTAGAAAGCCGTGCCTTCTATGAGTGCCATCCACTTCTGTCAGGCTTGACACAACTGGGTTTGAAGTTTTTGTTGTTTAAATCTGTGATAAGTGAGCATTTTCTGAGAGATAGGTATTGAAAAGAGGGTTGTGTTCAAATATAAACTGCTTCATTCTGCTGGTTTTTATGAACACTGAGGAACAGGCTTATGTAAAAGAGTGACTTCCATGCTTTTGGTATTAAACCAGCACAGGTATGGTTCACAGCTCTAAATATCTCTCCCCTTAAAAGCTCTGGGGTTTAAAGGCTTTGTGAAGAGTCTCTATTGGCTTTTGAGCAACCCAAGAATCTTTTTTTCCATATGATAAAAAAAATAAATCTCTATTTCTAACTTTGTACAAAGCAGTATGGATTCATACTTCAATATTTCAGATGCAGGCTCTTGGTGGATGCAGAAGAGGGCAGTGGTGCTGACAAATTTCTACCATTTCAACTTCCCTTCTGAATATTTACATCCGAGGTATAAATCACGCTTAATACATCACTCAGTATAATAGGTGCCTGTAATTAAATGAGAGCTTTATTGAATAAATTACCACAGTGGTAATTATGGTGTGATACTCTCGCTGTATCTCAGGCAATTCCTTTGACTTTATTGCAGATAAAACAATGACCTTGTCCATTTTCATTATGCTTTATCGTTTAAGAAGACTGAAGAAATGTTATTGTGACATGGCCAAAAACACTTTAAAAATGTTACTATTGATGGTATTAACTCTATATCAAGATAATATTGTTCTTAATACTTTCTGCATCCTCACAGTGCGAGTCACACGAGCAAGAACACAAACTTCACCTCTAAGAGCAATGGAGTTTGATATATGCAATCAACACTGCTAATATAATAGGGAAATATTGTTTTTACTCTGTAATATGCCCAAACTGATTTTTCTTGACAGACTGGAGAGCTAGAAACTACCTGCATCCAATCAGCAAGGCCTTTGATGTAAATGAATGCAGAATTAGGATAGCAGAGGATAACCTGATGCCATCAGCCTTATTTTTTGTGTATTAGTCAATATTTGCTAAGTTTACAATTTTGCCTTTCCTTTGGCCAAGTTATTTTTACAGGCACACAAGTACAAACTCACTCATTGGCTATTTCAATTAAATTCCAGCAGGGCTTCATTTTTATTTACTGCTTTCTCCAATATATGCACATCTTTCAAACCTCTACAGAGCTGCATCGATTCCTGTAGTATCATCTCCTAAGTTTATTGAGTACAAGCAGTGACTGATCGTCCCTTGATACTTCAGAAAGACCTAAAAGATACAAGAATGTAGTTTTAAATAGGCTACAACTTTATTAAGCTACCACCACATCTGGGAAATTATTTGAGATGATTGGGAATTTCTTGACAACGTTTTCTTGTTGTTGTTCCCCACTGGAGGAAAATGCTGATTTGCTGAAATCCAAACTGTTTGCTAAGCATAATTTGATTCAACAGCCCCAATTAAGAAGAAAAAGAAGCCAGTGCAAATAGCGGGTTGACACTGTTAATTGAAGATTGTGCTTTTTAATGTGATGGCAATTTTTCAAAATCTTAATGAACTTCTGCTTAAAAAGAAAAAAAAAAAAGTTGAAACCAATTAATTTGACTGACCTGACAAAAAAAAAAAAAATAAAAAAGAGGGTGAATGTTAGTGGGTGGGAATGTGAGATCACAGCTTTACACCCTGTCTCATAACACATTTTCTCTGCAAACTGCTAAAAACGTGTGGGATAAGGAAACACAAACCATGATCTGCAGAGCTCTCGCTCACCACGGTGCCACGCTGCTGATAACCCCTGATTATGGAAAACTTGGGAAATTGGGGGGGAAAAAAAAAAGGCATTACAATCTAGAAGGCATTAACAGCATGTTTTTCTCATTTTTGGCATCTTCTGCTTTCCTGAGAGCAGCTGGTTTCTATCACCAGTGAGCTGAGCTTGGGGTCCTGCTTGTCTTTTCACTCTTCCTTGCCATGTTCCAGCTCATCCCTGGTGCTGCTTTGCTGGGATCTTCCTCAGCGTCTCCTTTTTGTCTTGATCCCACTGAGAGTCACATTTTTGTGATCCACTGATATTGATCTGTTGCTAATCATGACTTTGCTTGAGATTTGCATTACTGCAGTCTCAGGATCCTGTCAAGTCTTTTGGAGAACGTCGTCTAGTTCAGAGAAAACACTTGAGTAAACTCTGGAACTTTTTTATCTTACTGGATAATTATTCCATTATTAAGATAATGGAATTATCTTCCATTAATATTTTATGATATTAATTTGCACCCGTGCTCAATAAGGTGCAGGAAGGATAGTGAGGATTTTTACTATGCTTTGGAAAGCCATAGCAAATAAGTTCTCCAGCATAAGAAAAATAACCTAATAGCAGCTTTCTATGGAAATTCACAGTATTTCTCTGTTCAACGGTGCATGAAAATACATGTGCTTTGTGTGAGTACAGAAATGAAGAAACAATTTATCAAGCAAACATATAGGCACTTCTTCAAGAATTTCTATTGCTGTGGAAACATTCTCTTTTTTTGACACAGCTTCACTGATCTGATGCCTGATGGATAGTTCTAAGATGGGAGAGGAAATACTTTCCTTCATTTTATGATAAAGAAAAGGGAAGAAAGAAACAACTAACCATTAAGATGCCAACATGTGTTTCATCTGCTTCAATTCTGCCCGAGAGAATGAGATTCAGCAGAACAGTTTCACTTTTGCAGAAGTTATTGCCTCACCTTCTCTGCCTCTCCTCACAAGTTTTCCTATTTTTCCTTAGTTTCATTGTGTTTTACCTTTCACAAGAGAGTAAATCTTCTGCTCTCTGAGGTTAGACAGAAATCAGTGCCATGGAGAGCCCTAGGTCTGCCCGACTAAGGGGAATATTTTGAAGGGTGATATTCTCTAAATACAATCAGCAATTTATGTACTTCTAAAACTTACATAGACCCAAGAGGTATCTAAACATCTTTATAAAACTCTGCAGCTCAGTGTTTATTGGTAAACAGCATAAATAGGTCTTGCCATAGAAGATTTTGTCCCAGTGACTCTCTAACCTCATCCCCTTCTGCAGGGGTGGGCACCCAGGTCCATGGGCATCCCAGTTGCCCTTGCTTGGTGCTGGCATCTCTTCCAGGAGCTACTGGAGAGACACAGCTGGGCAGAAAAACATTGTTTGGAAGTATAAAACATCCAAGCTGGAGCTAGAAATGTCACACCCCTTAACTGTCCTCTGGCCCAGGCCACCATCAGCCACACTTGCAATAATTTTGATGGCTTTGCCCATGCTTTTCTGAAATGGCAGAGATGGGGATGGGGATGTCATGGTCTGAACTGGCCTGAAAAACCTCCCTGGCAATATTTGTTACTTAACTTTCAATGGCCAAGAGAAGAAGTTCTTTCCTTCACCTTTGCCACTACCTTTTAAGGGCTTGAAACCTGTTATCATGTCTGTGCTCTGTTTTTATGACAGATTATGGCAAAAAAAAACCCACCAATATTCCACAAAGGTGATAGTGGTTGGTCTCTGATTTTTATTGTTTTCCTTTTTCTCCTTCTTAATTTTTTTTCCAGATAAGATGTACATCAAACTTAGACAAATTTAGGTAACCCCAAAGTTACTGCAAGAGGAGTTTCACCACTTTGTGGAGCACTCAGACACGTCCAGAAGCTGCATTTGGTACATGCACTAGGTATGACAGAGTCATCGTGACACATATGTCAGCATCTCACGTGCTAGTATAGCTCAACTTATTTCTCAGGAAAGCCTGAGAAATTAATGAATAATTTAAATCATAAATCATTTAAACATAACATTAATAATAGACTGAGTAATCTGAGCTCCTGTTTTTCCTTTTACATTACTGCTGTACTCCACAGGAAGATCATCCAGGACTTTTGTGGCTGTAATTATTCTCCAGCCTGTTGTTAACACAGTGATTGGATGTAGGTTAGAGTGGCACACTCAGGTTAGAGAGGATTTGCTGAAGGAAAGAGATGGATGGATAGAAAGAGACTTACAGTTTAAGGAAGAGATGTGATTATTCATTTTTTTTTTCTTTAGCCAGAACTAAGATCAGAGTAATTCTTCAAAATATTGACTAGGAGCCAAAGGCTAAAGCTGTCTTTTAGGGAAAACAAAATGCAGTGTCTGGTGGGAATTATTTTACTTTGAACTCCATGGTCAGCTGATATCCTTCACCCAACAGATGGAAAGGGCATAGTTGAAATAGAAAGTAGCTACTGTTTTAAAAAAGCAAATAGAAAAGACATTTAGCTCAGCAAAATATTCCTTCTAAGCTTTGTACACGGACAAGAAATCCAAGTTTGCTGTAACCTCTTTGTAGTTCCTAATGTAAATGTTTTTCTCCTGAGGCAAATAACAGGGTTATTTTTAGCACAGATTATCTAGTGTGATATTTTGGATGCTTATTTATTTTTTTTTTGTGAATAAGTTTTTAAAATAAAGAATAAATACCATCAACAGGCTTTTGGGGTGCTCCAGGTCCTATTCAGCAACGTGTCCTCTTGGCTTTCTGAGGCTGGACACACGACCCTTTTTGGCACGTGCCATTGGTTCTACAGCCCACAGAGCCCCTCCCTGGTGTGGCTGCCACCTGAGCATCCCCTGGACAGCCCATTTGAAAGCCCCACCACACCACTGGCAGCCCTGCAGCCTGTTATTTAGTTGAAGGGGCTGGGGGTAGCTGTTTAGCTCTTCCATCCAGTCCCAAATCCAGCTTGTGAGCTTCATGCCAAGCACATGTTTTGAACACTCATCCAAACATCATGCTTGGAGGGCTTCCTGCAAAGACCCTTCTACACGTTTCTGGAGTGGTTCTTAGTCTGACAATACACAAATAGAACTTGACATGAGGCAATAAAGAAATATTTGACTGAATGTGACAAGAGAGAGTTGTGGCTACCTCAAATCAGCATGAGTGCAGTGGTTCTTAACATCAAGAAATTGCTTGTACTGAACAAGGGTCTTCAGAATGGTGAATGAGGAGGGAACACACACTCCTGCACGTACACAGGCACATTCTGTGATCTCTCCCTGCCACCTTTCTTAGATTTAAAACACAGAAAAGCAAATCTTCAGGATTGCAAGGTCATGAAATGAGAGTTACTATGACCTTGAACGTTAGGAACATGTGCCAGAAGCTGTTGATGGGAGCTACAGCTCTGGAGGGTAAAGGGAAAGGATGCTTAAAAGTGAAGGTTGTGTTCTGCAGATACCTGGAGAGATGATAAGTTGGCAGCCTCGAATTTGGGCTGGGCAGGACCTGATCAGGAATTTCAGTCTGTAAGGGATGCCCAGTGGAGTGCATGGAAACATCCCACCTTAGCAGGCTGGTGAATACAAAACATCTGCTCTGCTATTGAGACTCTGATCTTCAGGCTTTTTAATTTCACTTAACCAGTCTACTTGGAGGGGAATATTGATCAGTTCTCTATCCCCAACGTTATTCTTATTTCTCTGAGAGGTGTTAATAGAAAAGACAGTGCCTTTGTCTAAATACAGAGGTTTTATTTGCTTGAATCCCCCTCCCCAATTTCTTAAATCTGTGAAAAACCATCAGCTGGAGACATACACCAGAGTAGCAGGGACGTTGTTCCTTGATTGAGTTTCCACTCGTACATTTCCCAAAGCAAATAAAAACAGATTGGAATTGAATTAAAGGGCCTCACACACTGCTTTATATTGGTTAATTTAATAAGAATAAAATTCACCTCATTAGCTAATGCTGCACAAATGTACCTCAGTGTGAAACTTGTTATGTGTACAAGAAGCAAAGTGTCTTTGCTGGGTGAGTTGTGGTTTTCTGCCTCCTATAAAACATGAGAACTCTTCATAAGAGTGAGTAAATGTGTTTGTGTCCATGTTTTTTAAACAATATCTTCTTTGCCCACAGATTTTTGGGGCAGGAAACTTTTTTGCTTGCTTGATAAGCACATATCAACAGAGACATCCCAAGTGACTTTTAAAATATTTAATGTTTTTGTTTCATTTTACAGCTGGACTCTTCAGAGGCATCTACAGAAATCAGGTTAGCAGCTCCCACTGAACTTCAGCACGAGGAAGCTCTCCAAAACCTACAGGAAAATAATCAGATTATGTGAAGTACATAAAGAAAACCAGGATGGGCTTTTGGTCTAGTGGAGTTTTTTAGCCCTGTGGCTCTCCAGGTGGGAAATGTAAATGTTCTCCCTTTCTCTTCCTGCTGTCAACCAGTTTCAACCCAGTATCTGGGTGGGGTTGTTCTATTGTGCATGAATATTCTCCTCTTCTCCAAGATTGTATGAGAAATCTCAGCAAGTCATCAGCTTCATAAGTATTCCTTCTGCTGTCCTGCAGAACCCCTGCATCTGAATTACTCTAAATGTCAGTAAAAATGCAAAGCCACTTTCCATTTAAATATTTAAGTTAAGCAATTTGATAACCCAGACAAAGACTGGTAAATCTCCTCTACTATCATGAATATAACAGTGACAAATACCAGTAATACTTCAGAAGAAGGTCAGCACCCCAAACAAATTATATTGGAGCCTTCAGCTGAAGCTTTTCCTCTCCAAAGCGTGAATATATGGTGGGTACAAAATTTAAGGATATTAACTTATAAAGTTTCACTTCATGATAGACAGTGGCACTGAACTCCACAGCTTGCAGCTTGATAGCAGACCATAAATAGTGTATGTATGTGTGCCACGTCAAATACATGACCTAATTTCATTTATATTGAGACTATATCTAGAATAGGAAATAGAGGAAACAGAAGTTGGGGTATTTTTTCTCCTTTTGTTTATTTCTGAAGCTTTAGGGAGGAAGGGAGAGGGTGTAGTTGAAACAAAACCCTTTTTTTTTGGTGCAAACTCCTCAACTTTGCTAAAAGTTTCAAAAACCAGATGTCTGATCCCAGATGGTTTCTGCTTAAAAAGGTGCCATCCTTTATTATCCAATTAATTACCCAATGGGATAATTTTCATTATCCAATGGGATAAATTTAATTATCCAATGGGACAATTTTCCTGAATAAAGCAAGAAAAATCTCTTTTCAAACAGAGTCAAGCAGAAGGAAGACCTGAAACTCTCAAGCTCTGGTCACAGTTGACATCACCAGGTTTGCCACGTTGCAATGACAGTGACAGTCTGGGAACTCTGGGTTCATTTTCTTACCACTATTGATTAGCTGACCATGCAAACACGTTGCAAATGTGTGGTGTGAGAAAACCCTGCCTGGGTCAGCCAGCACCACGAGCTGATGATTCCCAATACACATTTTAATGAAGTCTGACACAGAACTTCAGTGTGACCTTGTTTTGTACAAGAGCAGTGATACCCTGAGTTACATCAATAACACCTGAATAAGGTGGGTTTTTTTTTTCACTGAAAACTCTCTGACACCTGTACTGCTATAAATATTCATTGGGAAAACAAACCAAATGGTGTTAAGAGGTGGTTTTTTTTGGTAGAACTAGGTTCTACCAAAAAACATTTGGGTTCATGTCATGATAAACTAAACAATTTAGGATTTTATTTATGATTACATAAAATTTGAAATAGTAGATTAATTTGGAATTATAAATGGAGACATGGGAGTGTTTCCACATGCATTTGCTGGTGATATTTAAAGAAGCTGGAGCTGGTCTGTGGTTCACCAGTGCAAAGCTCATCCAAGAAGATATGAAGTGTATTACAATGCACCCAGCAGGTCTCATGCTTTTATAAGGCTTGTGCTATATTTAAGTGCTCATTTTCCTTTGGAATATCCCAGGATATTGGCTGTGATAAGTGTTAAAAGCATTTCATCCTTTAAGAGTCCCCTGATCAGCAGTTCTTGTTGATTCAAAGAAGTAAAATCTGCATAGTCAAAATAGAATTATACAACTTTTAATTTTTTTTTAGATTTGTTTTTTTTTCAGCTATTATTTTTATTTTCTTTTTCTCTGGAATGTAAAGATTAGGACCCAAGTTTAACTAACTTCACTTTTGGCTGCTTGGGATGTGAATAGAAGTGCTGATTGGAAGACTGGCTCTCTTATTTGTTCATGGTTTTGCCTCCTTGCTTGAACTTGCTGCTGTGCTCCTGAGAACACTGGGGAGCAGTGGGTACTCTGTTCCACAATGGACTGCTTATTTTGGGAGAGATGGAAATTCAAGCAACAAAAACTAAGTCTGGAGCCAGTTCACTTTAAGTATGGCTTTAAAGTTCTAGGCTTCAAAAAGAAAACCCTTTAACACTGGCAAGGGTACTCCTCAAATGTATCCACTGGAGAAACTCATTTTTTTTTGTGTATGTATTAAAAATAGATTATGAACTGCTGGGAAAAGGCCATAAGAGCCTTTGGAGTGTACAGCAAGTGCAGGAGTCTCAGAAGTCTGACAATTCCCAACACACTCTTTAATAAAACCTGGCATGCAACTCTAGAGTGATCTACCTGTCTTTCCTCAAGAGCAGTGATATCGTGGGCTACATCAATAAGGTCTGAATCAGTCTTGTCACTGTAAAGATTGGGGTTTTTTTGGCACCTGTATGGCTCCAAGAACTCATTAGAAATCCATATTGATTGGTATGGAGTTGTATTTCCTATCTGGATACTCAACAGATTCACATGAAGGTCTTCTGTGAGTTGTGCATCAAAATCTCTGCATATCTACCTAATTATAGCAACTAATTGTTCTGCCCAGAGTCCAGCAGGCAATTCAGCTCTCTTCTCCATGAAGGGTGGACCAGCTGCTCCCATTTGACCTGGACAGGCTGGAGAGCTGGGCGGAGAGGAACCTGATGAGGTTTAACAAGGGCAAGTGAGCAGGCAAACTCTGCCTCAGCTCTCTTCTCCATGAAGGGTGGAGCAGCTGCTCCCATGTGGGGAGGTGAACCAGCACATCCTAATTCCAGCAGCAAACACAACCCAGCCAAAGGTTGGCCAAGCTCTGCTCTTCTGCTTACTAAACAACATTCATCGTGGTGAAGCTGGTGGTTGTGTAAGTGTGCAAAGATATACACCTAAAAAGATTCTCCCCAACAGTATTATTTTTACCACTTATCTATTGCTCAAACTTAATATGCAGGCATTGTTATTTTTAGAGCCTTTTTTAACGTGTACTCTGGACACAGTGAAAACAATATTAAAAAAAAATATCTATCTCTACATATATTTAAAGAGCTATGAAATTGTGTTTCCTGAACTCACCAACAGCCACAGCCTGGCTCTGCCTTTACCATTGCTCCTTTACTATCTTAATGATGCTGTTTCCACACAGACAAAAGCCTCTGATGAGAGCTTTGTGCCTATGAAAATGATTGGTGGAAGCCCTTTGTTTCAGCCTTAATAAGAGAGGAAAATGTGTAGGAAAAATCATGGCATTTCTAGATTAACAGAATTAGGATTTTTCCTCTTTTTTGTTTGTGGTTGGGTTTGGGTTTAGTTGGTTTGGTTTGGATTTGGTTTGGGGTTCAGCACCAGATTGCCACTTGCCCATGTGTTATAAAATCATTATAGAAACATGAAAAGGCCCAAGCAAAATGAATATTATATCTAGATTTTTTTTTGCAAGCATATTTTTATTTGTTTTAAAAGAAAATAGATTTTATCATAGCATGCTGGCATCATAGGTTAGTATTTTATTAAGTCACCACCCAAAAAAAAACCCAAAACTGTTGTGGCAGAGTTGTAAGTGGCCAGGACAGGATGATGGATGGTTTGAGGAGAGGCTGGGTTGTCACAGACACAGCATCTTCAGCTCTAAAGGAGTAAGGATTTAAAATACTCCAACCTCTGAAAATGTGCTTATGTCACTATAGAACAGGACCTAATTTACTAATCAGACACAATGAAGAAAATTTCCTCTAGAGAGAGGAGAAAGAGGAAATTTAGCACTGAAAAAGGATAGAGAACAGAAGAGAAAATGAGTAAAGATACAATCTTTAGATGCAATCTAAGTTCCAATAAGATATACATGCTTGGCTTATTCCCAGCACTTCTCTTATTTCACATGCTTTACAAATCTCATGGAGTCTCCACCACAAAAAAACTGGCCACAGTTACAATGATGCTTCTAGAAGGTGAGTATCTGTATGTCAGGAGAAAAAATAACACTCCCATTGAAGGATGATTTAAGATTATTCTTCCACACTTCTGTGTGAGATTGGATCTATTGTAACCTTCCGAAACCTTTGTTACCTTTGTAATTTAAACTGACAGGTTAAATGCTAATGCAATTGATAGGGGTGAACAACTGGTCAAGGAACAACCTGATCTGACTGTATAATGCATCAGAGAATTGCAAAAATATGCAGGTCAGATGTAATTTTGACAGAAAATGGCTCGCTGCAAGGGTTTATGTTTCCCTGGATAGTCTTAAAAAGAGTTGGACTACAGTAAGTACCACATTGCTTGAAAAAAAACCACCAAGTTAAACTTAATGGAAAAAATCCAAGTTCTCAATATCCTCAGCTTTCATTATCAGTTTTTATTGGAGCTGGGATAATAAGATTATAGAATTAAAAGAAAAGTTATACCCATTTTCTTCAGCTCAGCAGGCCTAATGGGCAAAAAAGAAAGCGACACTCATTTCTCACCATAAATACACAGGGAAAACTGCTTGGAAAAAAAGAAGCAGCCTCTGACCACATACAGCCTGATTTGGTCCTTACTGGAGTAGAAATTCTGTTACTTCAACAGGTACTGGGGCATGGCAATGACCTGTCACAGTAGGTAAAAAGACATTATCTCATTAATGAATCCTGAAATGAATGGTTTTTCCAGTTGACATAACGTGTTGGAGGGTTGAGTGAGGTGGGGATGAGAATCAAGCTCCTTGAGCAACAGGAATAAATTCTATAAGAATATAGATTAATTTCCATTTTGGGGCATTATAATCAATTGTTTACTCCAGTCAAAGGATCACCTAGGGAAAACCTCTTCCATCAAGGACATTGGAGAAGTGTCAGTTCTTCTCTGAACCCTTTCTGATCAAGAAGTGTATTTCTGAACCCAAAATTTGACAGCAGTGCCATTATGCCCATAGATTTTTGGTACCTTATTGCTTAAAAGAGTGTTTGTTTGCCTTTAAAATTTAAAATGCCAGAAGATGCTCAGACTGTTGCCATTGCCAAGCACTCCCCAGCTCATTACTCCAACAAGAAGCCACAAGCAGATAATAAAGGGACCACAATGAAGAGAGAGAAAATAAATATATAACACCTCCCGTTGAGAAGTTCCTCTTTAAAAAAATATTTGACTCTTATTTTTATTATTTTAATTTTTCTTTTTCTCATAGGAAATTTCAGGGTTAAATTTGTCCTCTTGTTCACTGTGTTCTTCCTCTCTATAAATGTTTCAAAAGGTAAATAGAAATGTAAATTGCCTCAGTGCTTTTAAAACTTTAAAAATAACAATTCAGGGACTACTCTATGAAACAGAACTCTCCTTGCTGCTTTAACCTGCCTTGTAGGTTAGCATAACATGAAATCAATTATTGTACTAGGCATATAAAAGCTGTCAGGTTTCATCCTTAACTGCAGGATCTGAACGTTTGGTTTCCAGTCACGTGGGTGAAGCTCCATAAATACAGGGACCTCAGCCAGCTTCTGGAGGAAGAAATGGGGGTATTCAGAGTTACAAAAGTGAAATCTGGAATGAATGATGCACGCTGCAAACACAGCTCCCTTTGTAATTAAATATATCCTCATCCCCGAAAATAAAGCAGACACAAACTACAGAATAAATATTGAATTCTTATTGTGCATTGGAATAATTCTGACAGCATTTTATTTCTTTATTCTCATCCTTTTCCTTGTCTTTTTTTTTGGTTGGTTGGTTTTTTTGTGTGTGTTTCTCTGCAGAGGGAGAATCAGAAATAGAAAATAAAAGCTTTGACTTTCACAGCTCTTCTACTGTCTGCTACTAAACTTTATTATACACTTATCATCCCCAATGAAAATTACTATTAGTCTTTCTTCTGATAGGAGCTTTATTGTGTGACCTTGTTATGGCTCAGATTGCAATCTCACTGTTTGCACTGGGAGTGGTGACCAGGGACAGCGAGTCCTTCATTTGAGAGCCCTAAAAATGATGGATTAAACAAGCATTAAGGGTTGTGAAGTGCTAATATTGCAATAATGGGAACTGTTTGAAACAGCCAGGACAACTGCCTGGTGTAAGAATGGTGACCCTGACTCCTTTCTCCTGCTGTGTAGTTCTGTAGGGAAGGAAAAAGCTGGGACTCACTTGGAGAAAAGTCACCTCAGAGCCTGTGTCCTTCAGCCAGACAAGAGTGTAGCCCCCAGACAAACCAACGGGCACAAACTGGAACCCAGGGGTTTGATCTGAACATGAGGAACAACTTTTCTGTGAGGATACCAGAGCCCTGGAGCAGCTGCCCAGAGAGGTTGTGGAATCTCCTTCTCTGGAGAGATCCCAAACCTGCCTGGACACCATCCTGGGCACCCTGCTGGGGGTGAGCTGCTGGAGCAGGGGGGTTGGACGAGATGATCTCCAGAGGTCCCTTCCAACCCCACCACTCTGATTCTGTGAGCTGCTCCTTTGCATGTGGCTCTTAATGTATCTCAGAAGGAAAACCAAAGCAATCTGTAGGGTCTGGTTTGAAGCTCTCAGTCACTTGACTGCTTTGGTGTATTGCTTCTAACACCAGGAACATTATCTGCCCATGGTCCATAACAGTTTGGTGCAAAGTGGCTCTTTAATGTATCTCAGAAAACCAAAGCAATCTGGAAGGTCTGGTTTGAAGCTCTCAGTCACTTTGGTGTATTGCTTCTAACACCAGGAACATTATCTGCCCATGGTCCACAACAGTTTGGTGCAAAGAGTGATAAAAGCAAGCAGCAAGAGAGATATTTCTCTTGGTGTTATTTCAAACTATAAATGATGATCTTAAACTGATTGTTTTTCTGAAATATAAAGGAAAAGGAAGAGAATAAAAGAAGCCAGGATTTATCCTCAAAATCAACTCTCATCTTCTTCCAGAAATTATGTTTCAGACAATAATCATTATGTGCCAACAGACTTGAGAATCTGATTTTAACTTTCAGGTAACATATTAGGGCTATAACCAAATCTGAGGACTATTATCATAGCAAAATGACTGTAATGCTTCAAGGCTATAATAGTCATCACCTTTTTATCATTCATATTACCATCAGGCCCAGAAACAATGAATTTCTTCAACATTATTCTACCATAACCTTTAACTATATGCATTATTTCTACCATCTGAAATAAGCCTTTACATGACACAGTAGAATAATACTTTTACCACTCACTGCACACTAGAGTTTGCTAAACCCAGATTAGTACCAAAAAAACCCCTTAAGTTTATTCTGTATATCCTGAAAATACATCTCTTCTTTCAGTCCTGCTGTGGAATGACCTTTAAGTGATACATAAGTTGAAGGAAATAATAAAACCAATAGAAAACATCAGGTTCATAAAAGCCTAGGAATACTCTTTGCAGTTATATCACCACCATTAAAGTGTCCTGTTTATCTAGTTTGGGGAAGGCTTTAGCTGGGCAGCTCTCACATATTTTATGAGGAATGTACAACATAAATATTCCATGGGTTCATTATAACCCCGTGCTTGTGTTATACCTTTCCAGTGTCCTTTGTGTTCTTTCATGAAATGTTGATTCCTGTTAGATCAAGTGGGTGCTAATGCATAATACCAGCACTATACATCGACCATCTTGATAAATAATCATCTCTATGCTCCAGTGGTTTTGTGCATAAATGCTCCTCTATCTAAGTTACTACAGCCCCAGGCCCTGAATGGATCAAATTTGTAAATACAGCACTATATTTCTTACCTCTGTTGCACTGTATTATGATAGCAGCCCCAGCATTTATCTAGACTGTTGATAGAAAGGTTTCTAGCCACACAAGCAATGCATATTGTATTATGGGATTTTGTAATACACTGCTTGAAATATTACCAGAGAGAGAGAGAGAGAATCTTGCAAAACATCAAGGGCGCCCCGAGGCAGGAAGATTCCTACTGAGTGCAGAGTCATCTGGATCAGGTCCTTGGAGGATGCTACCTCTCAAATAACAAGGCTGAAGAATTTAATTGTGACTTCTTCAATGTCATCATCTCACTCTGTCAACCGGGTGCTTTAGTTCAGCAAAAGGTCAGAATAGCTTTTTGTGAAAGTTTAATGACTTCAAACAATGGGAAAGTTTCAGTTCTGTGATGGGAGGTGTTGCTTTCGGTTGTACTAAAGTGCTTAAAATAATTGAGGGCATCCAATTAGGATGCTTTGGTGCTTCAGCATGGTGGGACTGGCTTCTGCCTCTTCTGTAGGAAACTTGCCCAAGAGATCTCCATTTCCACACTCTGGAGCTTCAAGCTCCACTACCAGTGAAGGCTCCAGCTCAGGTCCCGGGGAGGAGCCCCATGATGTTAGTCATGATTAAAGAAACAGCACTGCTCCAAAGCTATCAGTTGTTCCAGGTCTCCTCTGCTGTGGTGCTGATATGAAAATGTATTCTTAGCAAACCTAAATTTATTGGAAAAATCACTAAATTTCATTCAGGAAAAGGGATTCAGATGCAAAGGATTCAGGCATAGGGTAAGGGACACTTATTCTTGAACTGAACAACCAAAAAGTTACTGGATTTGGTTTAATCCTTCTGTGGTTTCTCGTGTGACCTTTCACGAGCCACACACAGTCTGCCCAAGGAAATCACAAAATGATTTCCATTGGCTTCAGTGGATGAGAAATTAAGGTCCTAATTTCTCTTTGAATCAGGCTTCTCATTAGTAAATTACCAACCTCAGAGCTTAATGTTTCCAATGCTCTTCAGTATCCTTGAAGGGAAAGTGATATTGGAGTGTTAACTGTCCTTATTGCCAACAGTCCCACAGCATACAAATCTAGATTAATATGAACATTTTGGTGGTGATTTGACAGTGCTGTGAAATTTCTACCCATGTTCCCTCTGCGCCAGAAGAACTAGGCAAGAGTCAAGAAGATTAAACACTGTAGCTAAACAAAAAGCTGGTTTCTCAGCAGGTGCCTTGTATTTCCTGCAGGTTTTGCTATATTTTAGGACAGGTTTTGATTTGCTGTCATCCTAGCACTCTACTAAAACACTCATTTCATTCGCAGAGTTAATCAGCAAGTTCACTTCATCCAGGTTTGAAATTTTGGGAGCTGAATGTTGACTTTGCTTCAGGACTTAAGGGTGTCCAATGGTCAAACACTGTTATGGACTCCAAGCTCAAAGAGAGGTAAAAGTTGCTCATGCTGGTAGTGGCCTTCTTTAAATATAAACACCTGAAAGGAAAGATTGAAAACTTCAAAGTAACTTTCAGTGGAGAAGAAATGAAAGATTTATTGCAAATTTAAACAACTGCCAATGAATGTCCTCAAAATCTCAGCTCAGATGTCACCAAGCCCTGGAGTTATTGACTGCTGCAGTGGTCCTGCAGATGAGTGTGTCTCAGAGCAAGTGTTCCCCAGCAGTGACGACTGAAGGACCCAAATGAAGAGATATCATGGTCTGGACTTCATGCAAAACACAGCCCATTGGGAATTTCCCACCCAGAAGACCATTCCTTGCATCACTGAGCTTGGAAGTGGTTGGGACTGAGCTCTGTGCTCTGGGTTGTATTCCTGCCTCTGAATGTCCTCCCTGGACCAGGCCACCAGTTAACCACCAGGGACAACTTCTTGTGAAGGTGTTTAACTTGTGTATATTCAGCTGTTACAAACTCTTCATAAACTCATTGGAGCAAGGGTAGAAAGTGGATTTTTTGCCTTATCCAAGGTGACTACAAGTTAAAGCACCCACCATGGCCACACTCACCGTGGAGCACTACCTCTTGCTTTCTTCTTGTGCTCATGTCCAAAAGTTAAGACTGGTTAAAACTAATTTTAGTATAATCTCTAATGTGGAATAAATGTTTTATCTCCCTCTGCCTCACACTCTGTTCCAAAACAACCTCATTTTACCATCATTATGGATTAAAGCCCATCCTTGTTCTGTCTCACACATGCTCATCCATGCCCAGCCTTTCAAACTAGCCCCATGATTCCAGTTTACTCTTCTTAGCCCTCTATGCATATGATTAACCCAGCCTTTGACTCACTGGTTATCCAAAATTCCCCAGTGGCAGATTCAATGGCATCCTGGGTGAGCAGGTGACTGGTGCTGTGCATAAATTTCACATTAAATGACTCCATCCCTTTATTGGTGATCACTAGAATGGTAATTCTTAGAGTGTGACAGATGGTACAGACATTTTGGAAGACTTAGATGTCTAAGAGTTTAGGCAGCAGATGAACAATAGCTTTAAATATGCCAGTGATAGCCAAACAGAAGATTTAAATTGTGTGGAAGTCAGGATGGGCTTCAAAACTTGCCCAAGGTGCAAAATCAGGGCTTGTGAGGTAGATGCCCTTCTGGTTGAGGGGATGGAGGTGTGCATCCAGTAGCATTTCTTGGCAATGAGCTCTTCTAGCTCCATCCCTGTGAGAATAGAACCTGCCTCTTCAGTAAATTAAAAAAGAAACCTCCATCTTCACTCTGGAGCATCACCTGACAACTTTGCTGATTTACTCAACTGATTTTTCATTCCATAATTCTTCCAATGATCTCATCCTGCGTTTGTTTGATGAAGGTTACCAGTCTGGAAAAGCCATCTACCTCCACCTTCATTATTATGACTGATATTTCTGCTGCTCTATTTGCTTGCCTTTAATCTCCTCCAAGGCTAACATTTATTTTTGGTCTCATCCCTGAGGAATTCAGCCATACCCTCCCCATTATCCCCCATCTAAGCAGTGGGCACATTTACAAGGCAATGAATTTTTTACATTCTGTTGTTTTAACATTTTAGCTTCTCATCTAGGGGTGCAGCAAGAGCTATGGAAACACTGCACAATTCTGACTGGTGGAGAACAACTTTGATTCCAGCCACAGCCTGAGGAATTGCTTACAAGAATAATTTGAAATTGGTGCAAATGATCATCAGAACTGCTCTGCCTTATTGTTCTTATCCTAACAATGGGGCTGGTTCAGTTCCTGGTCCCAGGGGCCAGCCAACCCCCCGAGGAGGGCAGACAAATTCCCAAGTTATTTAAAAAGCCATCTATTCTCCAAAGCCTTGCTGTGTTGAATTAAAGCTTGTCACAACTATTCAACCTGGTCATATTTCTTCACCATCAGTGTTGTATATGTCATCTGTTGTTTCACCACCTGTTAATCCATCTGCACTCTAGCTGTAGGTTTGATTTATAAAGATGCCTATATCTGGTTTGCTCCATGTGACCAGCATAGCTGCTTTTTCCATCATTGTTGGTCTTTTCATGCTGCATCCACCCATTAGTCTAAATCCTGAAAGACAGGAAAATATGAAAAATTTTATTCCCACGCCTGGCAGTCACATTTTTTTTTTTCTACCTTTTTATTGTGAGTTATTGAAATCACATTGACACAACAGGACGTTGTTCAAGTGCATATTTTGATTTACAAGTTCTCACCGCCCTCATTCGTGCTCTCAAAAAATGATTTTTAACCATGAGGGAGATGTATATAAACCTGATGATTTGTATTCATAAGCAGCTAAAGTTATAAGGCATCTCCTGCTGTGGTTAGTCAAGTTAATGCAGATAGGAGCAAAATTACTCATAACCTGCAATGGTTTCGATAATGTTATTTCTATTTCTTTCAAAATTCTAGGCAATATTAGCCAGATAAATGTTGCCTTGTGATTACCAAGCGTGGTCTCTTCTTCAAACATCAGCTTTGGACTGTAAGCATTAGCTCAAGGTCTTCTGTTTTTCTTTTTTTTGGACTATTTTACCTTTGTGCCTGGGGTTGTCTGTTCTTCAGCTCCACTCCTAGGTGCCAACGGGCTAGCAATATTTCTCTTTTAACTGGTTCATTCAACCTATGCAATAAAGATGCTTGTCATGTCATAAGGTAAGTATTTTCCCTAGAAATGGCTAGAGAAATTCCTATCAGACTGGACATTTCTATTGATTTTTGAATTTATATTACAAGGCTTGTTTCTGCCTTCTTTTTAACAATTGGCTTTCAGACCTCTGCATTTCTTGAAAGAAACCTTGCTGTAAATTGCAATGACCCAATGCAATCTTGACCCACTCTTTTTCTTTCCCTGTTCCTAAGAACTCTAGTATTTTAATTGCTTTTCTTATGCTCCTTACAATTAGTTCACAGAAAATTAGAAGAGATAATGGTTAATGACCAACTGCCACTCACTGTCAGTGAAGTGCTATGTGTGAAAAGGCACTTTCAGAAGCTGGAGAAATGAGATAATAATACAGAGAAAATGAGCCATCTAGAGATGGAGATAAAAAATGGAAGATACTGAGATTTTCCCTAATCAAGATCCTTTGGAGAGCTTGAGAATGTTCATCTCTGTGTGGCACTCACTCAGGTCAAACCTTGAAGAACTTTTCTATCCCTCAAGACATGCAGTGAAATGACCCCATGCCAGTTTAGGCCAGTGACATTGTTAGAAAGAATCTCATGGTCCTTCATAGGCTTGGAGTAAAAGAAATAAAAGAAACAAATACCATTTTTTTTTTCAGGTCTTGTATAATCATTGAACAACATAAATCTCCTGGAAGAGATCCTGGAAGTGATTTACCTATCTAGATGTTAACATGTGATGGGTTTTTTACCTGCAGTTCAGAAAAGTCAAAGCTGAGAGTTTCTTGATCAATAAGATTGACAGAGTAAGAATATCACTTTAGGAAGCATCATTTTAGGAATATTGTAGAATAATCCCACTTTGGTAGACTGCCTATACCCCAACAGAGGCCAGTGCAAATGAAGACTCTTTTATTCTGCTTTTTTTTCAGATCTAAAAATAGTCACATCAAACTTAAAGTGGTTACTTTCAGAACACAACCTCATACAGGACGAAATTCTCTAGCAGGATATTTCTATTACTTGTTTCCTTCTCTGAGCTTAGTCAGAAACATCCCTGGATGTGGGTTAGAATGCTGTTTGTCTTCATCTAGGAAAAAGATCAATTCTGTTGTGGAAACACAGTGCACAGCATGGGATCACAATAATCAATTTAAGCAAGCCTTGGTAAAACTGTTCCTCTGAAATCCAGTGGCATCAAAGCTAATTAATACTTTATTCAGCTTTAATGAATGTATTAGTGGTTACTATTTGTGTCTAACATACTCATAACTCAATAATCCTTTCACATTTGCATTATTAATAGGACAGGTATGTGCCTTTGAGTTGATTGATCATAAAACCTATTAACCTAGATTTGTAATCTGTCTCCAGTTACCTCCAAGGAAGAGCAGTAATCACTGCAGGCACTGTAGCAAGTAACAGTGTCAGTGATATATAAAGGCCTTTTCAGATTCCAGGTGACTATGACTGAAGAATTACAATGAAAAAAGCATTTTAAACCACATATGAGCTGATCTAAAAGGTGATAAATGTCTAAAACCAAGGACTAAATGGCCTGGATTATGAGATTCACAAACTCAGAACTTTCAGTTCAAATCCCCCTCTACAAGAGAAGCAGTTGAACTAAAAAAAAACCCAAAAAATAAAAAGAAAGGGGAAAAAAAACCCACCAAACCTAAGCATGGATTAATCCACTCTGCACAAGAAAGAATTTCTCTGGCTCTCTTTACCCTACTCCACATATAAAACCCAACTGTGGAGCACAAGTTTATTTATTTCAATGAGTCTGTGGGTTGTTTCAGGTGGGATATGAGTAAATAAACCAAGTTCTTCTCTAATGCATCTTGGAGAAGAACAATATTTTTGCAATTTCCCTCCTACAGGCTTTGTGTTCTACAAAGAGAAATAAAAAAAAGCACTTCATCCTCTTCTGCAGCCTTGAAAGCTTTTGCTTATTCATACCACCTTACAATAGAGGACAGATAATCATGCTGAAAGGGGAAGGCAACATTCAAACGCTGTGGAGAGAATATGCAGTTAGATGAATTCCATGTGAACAATAATAAAAGAAGAGAGATGAGGAAAAAGCAGTTCATTCCTTTGGAGACTCATCTTTTTAATGCACTATTTCCACAGGATCTTCTAATTGCTTCTTGTGGGATTGAAGTGCTTTCTCTTGCAACCTTGGCTTCGAAATTTGTTATATTTGTTGGCACCTCGTTCTTCTCCTTTTTTTTTTTATTATTTTTAGGCTTGAAGAATTGTTTTCTTTCCCTTTTTTCCCCGAGATATTTTCCCCAGATCTCACATTTTCTTGTTCACGTTGTTACCATCAATGAAATTTAAGCTTCTAGGACGCTGTGAAGCTGAATCCTCTTTTATTGCCATACTTTCTTATGTGGTGGGACAGCAGTGAAAGCTGCTGGTTAATCAGTTCTGAAGTCCTACATGTGGGCAGGAAGATGTGCTATTAATTATCCAGTGAGGTGTACCTGCATGACTAACGTGAATTCATTTTCCATTCTACACTCTATTGCTCCTTGAGTTGCAATATCTTGGTTGGAACTACGAATAAAGGGAATTAAAGAAGGGGGAGGGCATGATGTGTAAAACCTCAAGCTAAGGACACGGATGTTGCAGCTAAAACAAGGAGAAAAGATCAAGCAGCAATGCCACTATTGCTGTTTCTACCATCCAGATGTTTCTTATCTTTTCAAGCACAGCTTTTTACTGTCTGCTGCCACGTGACGAGTTGCAAAGTTAAAGCCTAATAAGTAATTAAGGCAGTGAAACTGAGAAAAAAACGAGAAACAATAAATTTTCACCACTTTTCATAGAGCTTCGATTTAACTGGTTAAAAATGTTCCTCTCTTTTGCATAAGGCTGAGGAAATCACTCCTCATAAATAATGTATTAGCTGAATTTCATCATTTTTACTCTGTGAAATGTTCCTGAGTAGATTTAAAAGTATTTCTTCTGAAAAAAAAAGTGTTGGTGCTTGAAAGCAAATAATGGACAAATATTTTATCCACACATGATAGTTACATAGAAACAGGTGATACTGTAAATTGAGAAAGCCTAATATTACCTCTCCTTACACTATTTGAGAAGCATTTAAGAAACAACTTCAAAGAAAACATCCATAGATACTGTTAGGAATATTTTCTGCAACTGAAGCTCACTCATCAAGTGCTTGAGGAAAATCTCAGTGAAGGACTCAGGCTCTAAAAATTAATTATTTCTTAATATGCCAGTAAAATTATTGCTGTCCCTTGAGCTGTTTTAATTAAGTCACAGCTTTCTGGGCTGGACAGTATCTCAGGTATACAAAGGGTATATATTTATATCCAGATATTGAACTGCTCTAAGAAAAATTGCCTATGTTTAACTAAAACGTGTCTCAGGATTCCATCGGATCTTTTATTTCCCTTGATACAGTTCTGTTATTTCCCTTGAAGGTCTCTGCACAGAAGGTTCAAACAGCAGGAAAAACTACAACTGAGGTAATACAGGAAGCTGGAAAATGAAAAGCGTGTCCAGATCTCTGCTGGAAAAGTAACTGCATTTCTGGGAAGGCAGAAAGAGCCTGACTGCCCATCAGCTGATTAAAGGCAAGGAGAGCCAGTGGAGGATCAGTACTTTGGGGTGAGCCCCTGAAAGACTCCTCTACATGTGCATAATTGGCCATTCTTCAATGTGTCAACATAGTTCACAGTAAAACACTCTTGTGTATGTGAGCACCTGGCAGAATACAGCCACTGCTTAGAGCCACACAAAACCCAGGCTGAGCACCATGGGGCAGAGCAACTGGAATAGCCAGAAGAGTCATAGAATCATGGAACCATGAATCACTCTGGTTGGAAAGGACCTCTGGGATCATCAGGTCCAATCTTCACCCCAACTTCTCCCTAACCACTAGACCATAGTCTCAAGTGCTACATATACTCATTTTTTGAAGCCCTCCAGGGATGTTGACTCCACCACCTCCCTGGGCAGCCTGTTCTGGTGCCTTACCACTCTCTCAGTGAGGAAATTCTTCCTAATATCCAATCAAAACCTCCCCTGGTGCAACTTGAGGCCATTTCCTCTCATCCTCTCATCAGTAATTTGGGAGAAGAGACCAACCCCAGCCTCAGTCCACTTATTGCCGGAGCAACAAGTTCTCCTCTCAGTCCCCTCTTCTCCAGACTAACCAACCCCAGTTCCCTCAGCTGGTCTCCACAAGGCCTATTTTCCAGCCCTCTCACCAGCCTCATTGCCCTTCTCTGGCCCTGCTCCAGCCCCTCCATGCCCTTCTCATCCTGTGGTGCCCAAAATTGGACACAGGACTCAAGGTGTGGTCTCACCAGTGCTGAGTCCAGGGGCACCATCACCTCCCTGCTCCTCCTGCTCACACCATTTCTGACCCAGGCCAGGATGCTGGTGGCCTTCTTGGCCACATGGGCACACTGCTGGCTCATGTTCAGCCAGCTGCCCACCAGCACCTCCAGGTCCTTTTCTGCCAGGCAGCTTCCCAGCCACTCCTAGTGGAGCATTTGGAAGGTCTCAGCAACAGGAGCTCTATGTTTGCAGCTGATGAAATTCAGAAGACAAACCCCTGTTGCTTTAAGAAGTGTTACTACAACTCCCTTTATGCCAAGCAGAAAAAAAAAGAGATTTAAAAAAATAATCTAGCAGTCTATTTATTATCCTTTTGATGTCTGTTCATAACTCTCAGGAACTCTAAATGAAGCTGTATGGATGGATTGTTTGCAAATATTTGTGCATCTGGCTGCAGAGGCTCCAAAACACCAATCCAAAAAACAGCCATTGCTCACTCGTTGCAAATCAGCTTTTACTTTGCAATTAATAATCCACAAACAGATTTATTCTCTGAATAGTTAGCAATCCTCAAAAGGGTAATATTTTTGTCAACCAGGCTAGGATTCCTATTTTAATGACTGAAAGAACTAAACTATAAGATTAGATTTCCTTCTTTTTACTCTCTTGTGACGTTAGACTTGGCAGTTGAGAGTTATCATTAGAAGTCTCTAGTTTTAGAGCAAAAACCCAGAAAATGCAATAAACTGGAAGATATAAAATATCTCTTTGCCCCCCTCGGGATGGGGTTGTGCATATATTCTGCTCTAATATCTAGAACATGCACCTAACGTAGTGCATATATTTTTACAGCCTGCTACAGGATGCTCAGCCTCTCAGCCTATTTATTAAAGATCAATTTTTGTGATATCATTGATCCACTGAACACTGGAACTGTCATCCTCGCTCAGGAGCAGCTGCAGCAGCAGCTGAAACACAATCCTTTCTTCTACAGTTCTCTGTGGATTAAGCCCTCCCTATACCCATAATAGACACTCTCTTTGTGAAGATTATATGTCACAAAAAAAAAGAACAATAATAAGGGAATATGTTTTAAAAACATTCAGGAATTACAGACCAATCATCCTCTGCTCTGCCCCCAGAAAGATACCAGAATAAATAGTCAGGCAATCTATTTAAGCACTCAGAAGAGAAAAAGATGATAAGATAATAACCAGTATGGGTGTTTGGAGAACAAATCATATCAAGCTCACCTAATGCCTTTCGGTGATAAGGTGGAAGGGAAGATGTCTGCAGGAGAGGAGCTGTGGTGGAAGACAGTAGGAGTGGCAGGAGCAGAGAAAAGCAGACAGAGAGTTGGGAGAAATGAGCAGAAATGGCATATTTTAAATGGGAAGGAATTCTTCAAAGCTGCTCCTCAGCAAGGCTGCAGCTGGAGTACTCTGGCCTGGCCCCAATATTTTTAAAAAGATATGGATTGACTAAAGGGAATTCTAGAGGAGAACATACCAAATAGTCAGAACTGCAGAAAACATGTGAGGAAAACGGGATACAACTGAGCTTGGCTCATCTGGAGGAGGATGGGAAGGGAGCTGAAGTGCCTTCACGTGGGGGAAAGGTCCTTCTAACCCACGTGGCATTAGCTCTAACTCTGTCCTCCATGGGAGAAAGGCTGTAAAATGAACTCCTTGCCATTAGGGAGGGGATACATAATTTCCATGATTTAATTCCAAGGGAAAATTAGGTTAAACAATAGGGAAAAAGTTGTCCAGCCTAAAGGCTAGGTAGATAGTGGACTAAATAGTGCAGAAGTGTGTGGAACTTCCATCAGCAGAAGGATGGGTTAAGACTTGTCAGACATACTTTAAGTCCAGTTTATACTATCTTGGGATAAAAATGATGGAGTGGGTGGCTTCATAAAACCCCTTCCTCCCTTATCCCTGCTTCATATGACTCCACTTTTCATTTTTGTCTTGACATTCAGCTTAAGGTCAGAATTAATTAAAATACCTGAAGCCAAATAACTGACCTGTGATTTTTTGTTTCACCACAAACCATTTCAACTGGGAAAATTTATGGATTTTGCCTGGACCATGGTACACTAACAGGTTTAAACACATCTAGGAAGAGCCTCTCTGGTTTTAGTTTGACTCCTTTATCTGAACACCCCCAACATGAAATCACCACTGATGATTTTGGATGGTTTGCAATCATACTCCAGCTTCCCAGCATCTGCAAAATTTCCTCCACGATGGCTCCAGCCTCTTCAGGAATCTTGTTGTAAACTGTATTTCCTCATTTTCTTTGTTCCAAATGCTGTATCGTTTTCAAACACACTTTTCATGGTAGTTGTAGTTGAGCACCATGAACTATTGTTTTTCAAATATCATTCTGCACTCAGACCCTGTTCTAGCTAATGTACTATAAGCCCTTGAGTTAAACTAAGTCAAAATACATCAACCCCAAAAGTTTTCACAGCTTTGAGTGAGTTCTTTTGAAGCTCTTCACACTTTGCCAACATATTGCTTGCAAAGCATGCACTAAAAATGGTGACCCCTGGAAATACATCAGCAGGCTTTGATGCATGGGAGTTGGGGGAAATTCCATGAGGTAGAGGAAATCCAACAGTTTTCCAGTTGTATTTCCACTTTCAGATCCAAAAATAACTTTCAGGAGTTTTGTTGCCATGTTCCATTATTATTTTTTTTTAATACACCAAACTTTGGGGGAAAATTCAGGAGTTATCTCATTTATTTTAAGAATCAAGGTCCCATAAGAACAAATCAACCTCACTTAAGGACATTTATCTTAATTTTCTCATCCCAGATCTTATTTTTTGAGAGCTATGAAGCTTCAGCTATGATCTTACACTACTGGCCTCACGGACTTATCTCCAAGTGTAAACATCTGTAGAGTCAGAGCCAAAGGTTTCTTTAAATTAGATGGTCAGCAGCCAATAGGTGTTTGTTATTATTGTTCATAAAGTCCTGTTCTCATGAGATAAATATACAGAGATAACTTTTATATTTCACTTTGTTGATTTCATTTTATGAGATCCTCAGGCTTAGTGGTACTCTGTTGCTTTTTGTGGATTTTTTTTCTTAAGATTATGTTTTCCTACATTGGTCCTTCTATAGATTTACAGTAAAAACAACTGAGGACACTTTGTACCTAACCCTTTCATAAAAAGTGATTGAAAAGTTCAGCTGAATATGCTCAGTGCATATTTTTTTGCTTGTCATCCTTCACAGATTTACTTCTTTTCCATTCCACCTCAAAATATTGCTTTGTTTAAGAAGAAAAAAAACCAAAAAACAAACCCTATCCTGGTGACAATTTGCATAATATGTTAATGCTGAGATGCATCTAGACATCTGGATGGCATTTTAATATCTCATTCTCATTCAAACAACTAGAAACCACACAGATGGTGGAGACAATTTTAAGAGCATTGTTGTAAACAAATAAGGCAGCCAGGAAATCAAACTGGCTCTAAGATAGGCTTTAGAGCCTCCACTGCTTTCTGTGGGAGAATATGCATCTGACATGTTTTGACTGCAAGAGAGAGCAGCTTTCTACAGAGAAAACAAGGAGGGAAATGCAGAATTTGTGATTCTGATTTGGGGATCGTTTTATGGGAAGCTCCTTATCCTGCCCAGAGTGACTCCCACCACAGATTACACTCAATACTTGTGAGATTAAATTATTTGAGGTTCTGCTGAGCCATGTAAGAAGATGCTGGGCAGACCAGGTGGGGTTTATCTATCTTTTTTTTTCCCCCCCCAACTAGCAATAGAAAAATCCTGATAGAAAATGTGAAAAGTCCTGATTGCTTCAGGAAGAAGATGTGTAAATTCTGTTTTCATGCTTTACATAATAATATCCCTTCTAGTAGTACCTGTTGTTAAAAATTCATCTATGTGAAGCTGTACAGGGCTCAGTAATCCCCTGCAGTCCTCTTTAATCTGTTTGTACCTCTTTATAGGTATATAATCTTTCTAAACTAGAGCAACCAGTGATGTTTTGGATGTCTGCTCAACGTGCTTATATAAGAGCTATACAACAGCCTTTTCTGTAGGTGGAGCTGATGTCTCAGTAGATGCTGCAAATTGGTGCATCTCTCTAGATTGCATTAAAATTACTCACTCTTATCTTTATCAAATAACAACATAAACTGATTATTTTTCCCTTCGCTATAGCAGCTCTCGGACCTCTTAGGAGTTATGGCTACAGATCCCACACAATTAATTTCACTGACCTTAGAGAAGTTCTCAGGAATTCAGCTGCACACTGAAGTGTGTAATACAAGACTCCAGGACCTCTTCTTTCGTCTCCTGTAACACAGGGAGAAAGTTACCATTTAAATTCTAATCTCTTCGCTCTGTAATTATAAGTAAATGAAAATATCACAAGCTCTACTGAATTTTAGAGTACAAAACTGGGTATCTAAGCCTCCACTAGTAAATCAAGGAACATTTCAGGTAGTGAACACCAGTGAGCTATTTGGAAACCTAATTAAAAATTAGTGCCTCTCTCAGTCTAGTTAACTGAAGACCATGGGACTTGTCTTGAACTCAAGAGAATGAGATGAGGAGCTCATAGAAAGCTGGTGGGTCAGCACCTCAGAAAGGACTTTATCAAGGGAACTTGGAAAAACTCTAGTTCCCAAAATATTGTTGCTTTTTCTCTTATCTCAAAACCGTGGCTTTGTTTAGGGTAGATTCTAAGAAGGGAATAGAAGACAACCCACAGTAATGAAGATGAAGCTAATGAAAATTCAACACAAAAAAGGCCTCAAGTCATCTCTCAAACCTAGGAATGAAAACAATACTGCAGCATAAAATCACCCTACAGAAGCCTTCCAGAGTCAACACTGAATAAACCAACTCCTTCATGACTGTGATTTGCTCCCAGGCAGACAACCACTGCCATTAACCCCTGGGTGATGCCCACTGCTGGGTGACACTCTTCTTTCCCACAAGTCTTTCTCTCAGGCTCCAACTTCCACATTTTTTCATTCTTTAACTCTTCTGCACCCAAGTTTGGTTGCTCTGACCAAGCTGTGAGCCAGGTAGCTGCAGTGGATTAAAGACTGTCACCATGGCTGGGATCAGGAGATCTTGGCAGGTGAACCAAAGGCAGCAGGAGTTTGCACCATAAGAAGTCTTCTGCAGTCTAATGCAGCCATGAAAACTTGATGTGCCATGTTTTAAGTTTCCCTTAAAAAAATAAGAAGCAATAAAACTTTAATCCTAAGCATGCTTACTTTGACAAATTTAGTTAGTGTCTGGCAGAAAAGAGGGAATAAAAATAGTCATTTAATTTTTAGTCTGTAAATTGTAAGATTGCAAACAGCACTTGCTCTCAAAGATGATTCTTTGCTTTGTTCACACAGCTGGATTTTTGTGATGTCTTGTACATGCTTAAAGAAAATCATGATCTAATTGTTCCTACTTCAAGCTTGTTAATGATGGAGCTATTGTGGCAACGAGAATGGACTGACAAAACATTAATAACAAATGGTGCAAGCGCCTCCTTCTGATCACAGAGTGCTGGGAAGCAGCAAAAGGATTAAATTCCAATAGGAATAGTCAGAAAGCAAGAAATAGACATTTTTAAAGCAGAGATTTTTCTTTCTTCTCAGGCAGGTGGGGCTGATGCTTTCTCTCCCAAGGTTTAGCAGGTTGGTAGAGGAGGAGAGAGCTCCAGCCTGGCTGAGAGGTCATGATCAGTGCCATGAAGCTCCAGGACATGCCTCCACCTTTCCTCCTCTGCACATTGCACTCTCCACCCACCCTGGCCTTACAGCAGCCTGTGTTACTCAAAGAGGCCAGAGAAACCAAAGTTATTTTTGAAGTTCATCCTTTTTTTTCCCAATATCAATCTTCCTACATCTCAAAAAAAAAATCCCAACAAAGAGGCATTTTTATAGGATTTCAAGAGCTTTCGGTGAAAGGTTTTCATAAAATATGTATGAATTCATTGTATATAGGCAGTAAAAAATGAACAGATATATCACAGAAGATCATATTTTTATGCCATCTTTGGCGAGAAAATATAGATCAATTGATTCTAAACTCTTGTTTTGCTGGTAGAGAAACAGTACAAAAAGCACTGAGGTAACTGATGCTGACACCACAGGAAGAGTTATTATCTAATGAGTTTTCTCCAGTCGGATCTCTAACTTAGACAATTCCATATCAAAAGAAATTCATTTTGTTTTCTACTGTTCTTTATCAACTTATGAAGAACAGAAAGGGCGTTCCAAGTCAACCATGTACACCTTAGAAATGTTAAAGCCTTTCAGCTGAAAATTTACAGAAACATTTATAAAAAGCACTTGATGTCTTGTTCCTTAAACCCCTTTCCAAAATGGATGTTTCTTTTTGAAAAAAAATTGAAATTTCTCCAAACTGATATAGCTGGAGGGGTGGGCACAAGCCAACCTCAGGAGGTTCAACAAGGCCAAGGGCAGGGGCCTGCATCTGGGTGGAGGCAATCCCAGGCACCAATACAGGCTGGGCAGGGACTGGCTGGAGAGCAGCCCTGAGGAGAGGGACTTGGGGGTGCTGGTGGAGGAGAAGCTCAACATGAGCCAGCAGTGTGCACTTGCAGCCCAGAAAGCCAACCAGATCCTGGGCTGCATCAAGAGAAGTGTGGCCAGCAGGTGGAGGGAGGGGATTCTCCCCCTCTGCTCTGCTCTGGTGAGACCCCACCTGGAGCACTGCATCCAGTTCTGGAGCCCCCATTACAAGAGGGACGTGGAGCTGCTGGAGCATGTCCAGAGAAGAGCCACGAGAATGATCCGAGGGCTGGAGCAGCTCTGCTGTGAGGACAGGCTGAGAGAGTTGGGGCTGTTCAGTCTGTAGAAGAGAAGGCTCCGAGGGGACCTTATTGTGGCCTGACAGTGTATAAATGGGGCCTACAAGAAAGCTGGGAAGGGACTTTTTAGGCTATCAGGTAGTGACAGGACTAGAGGGAATGGGGCAAAGCTGGCAGTGGGCAGATTCAGGCTGGATGTGAGGAAGAAGTTCTTCCCCAGGAGAGTGGTGAGACCCTGGCATGGGTTGCCCAGGGAGGTGGTTGAGGCCCCATCCCTGGGGGGCTTTAAGGCCAGGCTGGAGGCGGCTCTGGGCAGCCTGATCTAGTGGGAGGTGTCCCTGCTCATGGCAGAGGGGTTGGAACTGGGGGATCCTTGTGGTCCCTTCCAACCCTGACAGATTCTGATCTGTTTTAGCAGAGGACTTAGTAGTGTTGGCTTGATGGTTGGACTTGATGATCTTCAAGGTCTCTTCCAACCTAAAGGATTCCATGATATTCTATGATATTCAGGCTGCATGATTAAATTTAGGGATTTGAAAACAACTGAATATAGGCTATTAAATCAGGTATTATTGATCTACATTATGAGAATAATCCCCACTGCCTGAATAGGTGAAGAAGAGGAATTAGAAAACCTGGAGTTGACTTAAATCTGTTATTACTTTGTGCAGCCTTAGTTAGGTAACAGAAGATCAGTTGGTAAATTGAAGGATCATGATAGCCAATCTTTTAAAGATTTTTTTTTTAAATACTATGAGGAGCTTGGATTCCTTCATTTCTGTTGAGGCTTTTTCATTGCAGGTATGTACACAGTAGCTTTAATATTAAAATTTCTATCGTTGTTATGACAGTGATTTCAAAAGCTACATTATTAGAAAAAGAGGCATAATTAAAAGAGAAGGGGCTTCTTTCAAGTTGTTCCAGGCTTCAGCTATTTACCTTAATGAATTTAAAAAAAAATAGTTGGGTTTGTCTCCTCCATTTGGATCCCTAGAATAGCTCTTTGGAATGGCTCCAACACTCTGTGTAATTTCAGACTTAGGACAGCTGCTCACTCTAGTCAAGCTAATAAAATTTCACAAAAAAAACCCACATCACTCTTCATGCAGAACTAGATGGAGACAAAGAAGTATCAAAATGCTTGATTTATGTCACTGCCTTGCAGCAAAGCTACTCCTGCTTTCCAAAATACCAGGGTGCATGGTATCATGGAAAGGTTTTGAGTGTAACAAAGAGCCAAGGGAAAAAAAAATGGAAATAAAAAGGAAGAGATGCACTTTTCCTGATGGGATTTAATTGTGCTGTTGACTCTCTCTCTCCAGATGCCCTCTCCCAGCCATCCTGAAGCAAATGAGATACAAAACTCTCTGTGATGCTCCACCACAGCTGTGTCAGTCCAGCAACCAGCCGTGGAGTCCTAAGGATGGGGTTCAGCTCTGAGCTGGGTTTATTTGGGAAATGGGTTGCTTCTGGTGTTCCGTCTGTGACATTTATGGGAAAATCATCTTTACAAGCTCACCAGCTGGTCTTCTGTTGGTCTTCAGACATGTGTGTGTCTAAGTCTGCCATGGAGCAGCCACCTGCAATACATTCACAGATCCATTTGCTGTCTAGTGGCTTGGAGTGATTCCATGCTCAGTTTGAGATGGAGTTGCCCTAAGCAGCTGAATTTCAACGACTGTTCCCTACAATTGTACTTACAGTAAATTAAGTCATTTCAAAGATTTTTTTTCATTTAGACACTGGCAAGTGTTTCTGTATTTAACGTTGTTTTAATTGGGACCTGCTCTGTAGGACTTCTGTGTGGCTCTTAGTCTTCTCTGCAAGCAGATGGGGAAGCAGAGGTTTCTAGAACGCATCTTAGTTCAGTAAAAAGCTAACTGCACACATCTGAAGTAAGCCAGGGTGATTTCCAAGTCACTCCTTCAGTTCAGGATCAGCCCTGGTGCAACCAGATTCCTCAGTTTCATGTGTTTCAGTGGGAGCTCTTCCTCAGACAGCATTGAGTTTGTTTTTATCTCTGTCAAGATTAGTTGGGGGTTTTGTTTCAAAGCCAAAGATAATTTCCCTATTGATAAACTTTTCATATATTATTAAATTTCATTGCTTGGATATCCTTCTTTGTACAAACAACTGGACCAACCCTCCCACCTCAAGGGGCAGAAAAGATAGATGTAGGCCAAGCCTTTGAAGTCCAATAAAAGGGAATCCCATTCTGCTAATGAGTAATTAGCAGTAATACCTCTTTCTTTTGTGGACCACGTGGCAAGAGTCCTGCTACTTCTTCCTCCTCTAACACCTTGTCTTATTAAAACTCCCTCCACTCTTGATCACCAGGGAAAATAGGTAGTATCCTAAAATGGCAGCAACTAAGCAAAGTGCTGGGATAATGGGTGGACTTGATGATCTTAGAGGTCTCTTCCAATCAAAATAATTCTGTGATTCTATACATCTGCTATATTAGTAATATAACAAGTACTTTTTAATTTTCTTAGCTGTTTTTTCCTTCACAAGGCCCTTCTTTGTGAGGTGGGTATTTGAATCATATTTAGAGCCTTTATAAAAATCATTCCTACCTTCTGATACTTCATGAGACCTCCAACCTCTAGCAAATTTCTGAAAAGAAACCTTTTCTTTTCCACAAGCTAATAGGATAGGACTGCATTAGATCATATGAAATTTAAATGCATTAGCTGTTAGCCCAAACGAATTTTCATATAAATTAATATTGTTATTGTATTTTAATAAAGCAATAGCATTTATGGAGTTATGTAGACATCAATCACTTGGAGGTGTCTTGGAACAATTATTGACTTCATGCATCATCTGCTTCTTCACTTCAAAATTTGTTGCACTCTTCATAAATACCATATATCAGCGAGCCATAAAACACATTTTAAATGCCTTCTAGCCCATCACAGGCACTGTTGTTAGAAAAAGCCCCCCGAGCCCCTGACATCCTAATATGTGACTGTGTAATTAAAATTTTGACATATGCAAAGAGTTGTAAAATAGATAAAAGACTATGTATTGTAAATAGAAGTTTAAAGGCTCTGAGCAGATGGTTCGTTTGTGAAAGAGGTATGAGGAGAGCCAAGAAATGACAAACAGATGGCTTAGGTGTGAAGGACAGGCAGGGAAATTTGGAAGAGTTGAGGATGTAATGGACAACTCTCTGAATTTTTGCTTACACTAAGTGAATCCTAAAGCTTGAACAAAAGGCTAAACATTTTCTATTTCTCTATTTGCATTTATATAAACCTCTCAGTGAAAAATGCCCAGCAATAAACCCCAATTAGAACAATCAAGACAAGTTGTGCTCCTATGGGGCTACAAAGTCTATCCAAACTTGATACCACTTGAGTAATAACTCAGGCACCCCTATGTGTGGGCTGAGTTGTCTTCATTCAAACAGAAATATTCAGAATTGTAGCAAAACCATGCTGCCAATATTTACACGTGCTTGAAAAGTAGTTTCAGTAATGAACTAAACCAAATTAACCAGCTGCTGCTCCTTGCTTGTCTACTACCTGTTGTGTTACCAGTATGCTGAGTGAATTTAGTACAGCTTGGTGATTATGCACCAAAATCATGACCCAAAAAGGAATCTCATTTGGGCAGGGAGATCAGATTGAATAATTAGTTATTTTTCTGAAGCAATCAGAAGTCTTAAATCATGACCAGATTAGAATTATGACGTTGCTAAATCTATCCTTGAGTCTAATTTTCTGTTATGGTTTCTCAAGTTTGCCAGGCACATCACCACAAGAATTTCTGCACAAAAATGGGTGAAATATCCCTTTTAGTAATCAAAATAAAATTTCCTAATAACTGTGAAAGTACAGGGATTTTCAGAGTTTTTTTTTTTAACCAAAGAAACAGCCTCATTTTATATCAACAGCCAGTGCCCAGCTGAGAAAATATAAACTTACAGGCATCACAAAATGATCCTCTGGGTAGCCTTGGGAAAACTTTCCTGAACAGATTTTTTCAAAGCTATGGAGAAGGATTTCAGTGATTACCTTCAAGAGAAAAAGAAAAGCAAGATAGAGACCTCAAATCCCTTCCAAAATACCTTCATTCTGTAAATGAAGTAATAAACATTTATTCTTTCCTCTTACTACTTACATTTAAAACAGCATTTTTGTTTATGAAAAGTGAATTTCATACAATTTTTACCCGTGGGAACCTTTTTTTAGGTTTATTTAAAATTAACTATGTGACGTTTTAACTTGAAAACAAAAGAATCACAACACAACGTTTACTTTTGCATTGTGGATTTTCTTGTCTAGGAGGAATTGAAATGGAATTAGTGGCTGGGTGTAGATACTATGGTAGTAGGAGGACACCAAAGTGGAAATAAAACCTGGCCTTTGGTAGCTACTGCTGCATTTCATAAAGGTTTGGTGTTGTTTATTACAACTATTTGAAAGACTAGCAGAACACAATCCCTCCAAGAACCAAACTGGAGCCTTACTACAGTAGTAAATATTATTGAAAACAACAACTACCTGTGCTTGTCTTTGAGGAGTTCCCATAAACTGGTTAAAGCTCATTCGGGGTTTTTCTGCCTTCCAGAGGCTCAGGAGTCATTTCAAGTGGGACCTGTGGAGCAATGCCTTGTGAAGTACAGGTTTCTTTTAGATTTTGCCTATTTTTTTAACTTTATCTACGTTTATTTTACTTACTGAATAAACTCTTTAACCCCTGACAAACATTTTCCTTAGAAATAGTTATTTTTTATGGGTTTTTCTGGCTAGTTGATGTTGTCTCTGTTTCCCAGCAGCCAACATCCTCCCAGCTGTCACTCTTCATGTGGTGAAATTCCCTTCTCCCTGGTGCTCCTACTCAACACCCCTCTATTGGTCTGCTTTCTATTCCTAGGGTACTATAGTTTGCATAATTCTCCTCCTTTTTCCATACCTTTTTCCTAAGATGTTGGTAATTTTATCACCTTCTTGCCTGGAGAGGAGCTGTGTATTTGAGCTGCACATTATTCTCAGAAGGATGAAGTTATTTGATCTCTTTTCTTTTTTTTTTGTTATTTTGGCTAAGAGTGACATTTGTGAAGTTTTTTGTCTCACTCCAGTATTCTAGGCTATCCTGGTTCTTCTCCTTGATTTCCTTTATCTTCTAGGTATCACACCACACCAGCTGTCCAAAGGAGATGAATTTTAGTAGGGCCATTTCTGCTAGGACAGTTGAAGTTCTATCAGAAAAAAAAAGATTACAAATCACATCCTTCCAAAGTTTCTAGGAGCCATAAATATTGGCTCTAAAATTCTGTGTAGGTTTTTGCTAGGGAAATTATTATTATTTTTTTTAATTTATAAATTCTGACATGATTTATAGAAATTATTATGGAAAATGTGCAAATAAAATACGTTGATATACTCCAAGTGCCTAATAGAAGCAACAGAAGCATATAATAAAAATGTATATAACTACAAATTACTATTATTTCAGTGAGGGATTGCTCTTGTGTAAAAATGTTATTTGACTAATAAACAGCAACCCTATTTTGGGATGTGTGTTTTTCAATCAATCTAATGTATCAAAAATTCTGTTTAACTGTGATTGATCCTCAAAACTAAAACCAAAGCTCAGCTCTACCTAGAGCCCATCTGTGCTTCTGAACTTCCAAAAATACTTCAGAGCAATCCATGCAGCAGTATCTAACTTCTGGGTGAAGCACAGAGAAGGCAAAGCCATCCTCAAGACAAATACAAGATTCTTGATGCTACATTTTAAGTTTGAGAATTAAAGAAAAGAATTAAACTGAACCCAGTCAGAGGATAATGCAGGAATTAGAACCTAATTGTAACAAACTGAGAGATATTTCTCCCTGTCAGTCAGTACATTTGTGAGGACATCAATTAGTAAATTTTGCTTTGTTCTCTTCTCCTCTGTGAGGATAAAAATCTTGTTCCAGTGAGGAAGGCTGTGCCCTCATTTACACTGAAGTCAATGATTTCTTCAGATGACTTCACATTTATAGTGCCCTGAGTGAGAGAATTTGACCCATAATTTAAAAAAAAAAATAGTTCTGGGGTTTTGCAGAGTCTTCCTTCTGCAGACTCACTTTACTCAGCCATCAATATTCACACTTTAAAGGCTTCTTTCCATCAAGTTCCATCAATGACCTTTAGAAATTGGTCCCTTCAAATAATAAAAAAGACCTCAATTACAACAACATCTGCCTCCATCTAGCACTTTATTTGCCTTAGAGAAGGGATGGAATGATGATTAAGTTAATGGATAGGTCATTTTCATTTTTCACATTTCCCATGTAAGTGGCTCCATGAATCACCATTTATCTGGTGCCCAATCATGGAAGGCAGCAGCAAAACATCCCTTGACTTCCACAGGCACTTTTCCTGCACCCTTCAGGGAGGGGAAGTGGGGAACTGGCATTAATCAACCCTTACAAGCCATACAATAATATATATTTGTCTTTTCCTAGGGCTGGAAAATAAACACTGGTGTCCTCAGGCTCCTGTCTCTCTGAAATCTCCCTTGGCTGCCTCAGCTCTTTCTCTCAGCTCTCCATCAGGCAGCATCAGGGATAAAGCAGAGGGGAATGAGAGCAAGAAGAGAATTTCTGCACCAACTTTACACACAGGTTGTGTAAGGTGGATACACACCTTGGATCTGTGTCTATTTATGAGTGTGTGGATGGTTATCTACAGGCTGAGATTGAAAACAGAGATTGAATCAAACTCAGCACGTTTTAAAAGGGATCAGAAGCTTTCACCAAATGAAGGTTAAAGTCAGTGAAAAATAAAATAGGCCCCTACCAGCATGTTAAAAAGCAAATAAAGCATCAGTATGGACATTACCTTTGTGCTTTGTTTTCTGATACATAGAATCAGAGAATCCTTTGGGTTGGAAGAGTCATTGAGTCCAACTGTTCCCCCAGCACTGCCAGGTCCCCACTGCCCTGTGTCCCTCAGCACCACATCTCCACGGCTTGGAAACACCTCCAGAGATGGAGACTCCACCACTGCCCTTGGCAACCCTTGAAGGGAAGAAACTTTTCCTCACGTCCAACCTAAATCTCCCCTGGAGCAACTTGAGGCCATTTCCTTTTGTCCTATTGCTTGTTCTTAGGACAAGACCAACCCCACCTCACTCCAAGCTCCTTTCAGGGAGCTGTGGAGAGCCAGAAGGTCTCCCCTGAGCCTCCTTTGCTCCAGACTAAACAACCCCAGGTCCCTCAGCCACTCCTCAAAAAACTTGTTCTCTAGACCCATCAACTTTGTTACCGTTCCTGAACACATTCAAATCATTCATTAAAAAAAGAGGGAGGAAGCAGAACAACTTGTAGATGCCAACCAAGTGGGAAGGAAATATGCACAACCCACAGCTCTCTTAAGAGCAGAAACACATTATGGTGAGAGGCTGTTTGACCATTCCATTTGTTGACAAAGTTATAAAGATAAAGATCATTAGACTGAGTAAGTAGTCAAGATTTACAAGAAAAGGAACAGTAACATGAAAAAAATAGAGATGGAGGTTTTTATTTGAACTGACAAATTACATTTATTATTCAAACACTATAACCATCAACTGGCTTAACACCAGAAGGAGCCTGGAAAGATGAGATATAAAAAGAACTTAAACACAAGGCTGGAGAGAATGATCTGATCAGCACAAGGGCAGTAAAAAAACAGCCCAAAAAGTTGTACTCTGAAAAAAAAACTTTTGTGGCTTATAGAAAAGACACAACTGGGCTGAACGTCATGAGTTTGGCAGAAGCTGGACTTCCAGGCATGAAACAGCAGCATTTTACTGACAGAAAATGCCAAAGGGGAGAAGCTGCACAGAGTACTGCCTGCAAGGTGGGACCAACAGCAGTAGCATCCTCAATAAAGAAATGCAATCCTTAAATAAAGACATATAGGAGCTGCATAATTTAGCTGCCTGTAAATGGAGCCTCAGATAATGTCCTTAGATTTTTGGGTGTGCACACACATAGCTATAAGTCTATATACTGAAGGGACTGGGGTTGGTTAGTTTAGAGAAGAAACTGAGAGGAGACCTTGTTGCTCTCTACAACTACCTAAAAGGAGGTTGGAGTGAGGCTGGTGTTGGTCTCTTCTCCCAAATTCCTGATGATAAGACAAGAGGCAATGGCCTCAGGTTGCACTAGGGGAGGCTTCAATTGGAGATTAGGAAGAATTTCTTCACTGAGAGAGTGGTCAGGCATTGGCCCAGGCTGCCCAGGGAGGTGGTGGAGTCACCATCCCTGGAGGGGTTCAAAAATGAGTAGATGCAGCACTTGAGGCTGTGGTTTAGTGGTTAGGGAAATGTTGGGATGGAGGTTGGACTTGATCCCAGAAGTCCTTTCCAACCAGAGTGATTTTATAAGCATTTTTTTTCTAACAGCAGAGCTTCTGTGTCCTCTGATAGCTTAGAATGCCAAAACAGTTCAGTCTCATGTCAGAGTAGATCAGCTGTAAAAACCAGCACGTCTGGGGATGTGGTAATGCACAAAATCCTAAGGAAAACTTTATTTCTATGGAGACTCTTCCTGTTTAAGCTGTTTTTCCTTATCCACCAAGATATGGCCTGTATTCATCTGGAGACAACACCTATTAATAACATCCAATAGCTCCTCTGAGTTATTAAACCATTCAGGGCCTCACTCACTTTTTACATCAAGGTTAATAATCAGATGATGAGGACAGTTAAAGCTACAACTGCAGCAGCAACAATTTAACACTGTCACCCATTTTATGAGATTCAAGAACGATCTTAGATGGTTTTTGATATGAAAACTGTGTTGAACTGTTTGTAATTAAAAGGTAGCTGGTGGAAAAGAAACTTATGATAACATTATGAACAATGTTTTAAGGAAGCTGCTTGAATCTTCTTTTCACTAAAGGAAGTAGTCTTGAATTTCATGGAAATATATTAACCTGAGGTTCTTTAGGAGTCTGAGATGATCCAGGGACTGGAGGATTTCTGCTGAGGACGGGCTGAGGGCACTGGGGTTGGTCAGCCTGGAGAAGAGAAGACTCCAGGGGAACCTTCTAACTGCCTTCCAATACCTGAAGGGAACCTCCAGGAAGGCTGGAAAGGGGCTTGTCACAAGAGTGTCCAGCAACAGGACAAGGGGAGATGGTTTTAAACTGAAGGAGAGTAGGTTTAGACTAGATATTAGGAAGAAGTTCTTCAGCATGAGGGTGGTGAGACTCTGGACCAGCTTGCCCAGGGAAGCTGTGGATGTCTCCTCCCTGGAGGTGTTCAAGGCCAGGTTGGATGAGGCCTTGAGCAACCTGGTCTAGTTGAGAGGTGTCCCTGCCCATGGCAGGGAGGTTGGATGAGATGATCTCTAGGGTCCCTTCCAACCTAAACCATTCTATAGTTCTATGATACCCATGGCCTTGGGTACACCTAAGAGCTATGACTTCCCAAATCTTGTTTCTGAGAGCAGTCTAGAAATGGATCCCTCCTTTTGGCCTCATCTCTACCTGGCATTTTCTGTCTCTCCTTCCATGTTTTGTAGAGGGGGACCTGTCAGATATTTGTAACTCAGTCAAGTAGTGCTGGTTCAGCAATGATCACTGCTGCTTCATGTCGTTCAATTCTAGATTTGGGGATCCTTAATTAGTTTCCTTATTGAAACTAACAGAATTATTCATGTGCTTACGTGTCTGCTTGAGCATTTGGGTTTTTAGAAACTTATTTTTCAAAAGCTAAATAACAGCTGGAGTTGCTTCATAAAAAAACTTTAATCTAACTCACATGTCCCTAACTCTTATCCCCCTGAATTTCTGCAGTTGGATTTGAATTATGCAGATGTGGCTTCTTTAAGTGGAAGATCTGGGGAAACCTGACAAAAAATGTGGATTCTCCCACAATTATATGTAAATACATGCAATTTATCTATTATATGTTAATAGAAGTTATTTTTAATAGGCAGTGCAAAGTTGAAATTTGATGTAGAAACGTTTGCTATAGAAACATTTTCCAGGAGGAGAAACGTGTTGAAATTCATTCAAGAAATCTTGCTGACAACTTCACTGATTTCTGTTGCTGCTTCTATTTGGGGACAGTTTGTGAAGGGTTTATCTGGTTTGTGAAAAGCTAAAAGATGGTTCTATACATTGTATGATGAGACAATGAATTCAGCCTTCTTGCTGCCTTTCAGACTCCTGCACTGCAGCAACCTTTGAGTTTTAGGATTGGATGCCACGTAGCAAACATCACCCTACAACACTGCAGAGTTCTCACACCTTTAGTGAGCTCTGTGCTGCTCTTAAGGGCTGCTACAACATCCAGATGCTGAGTTCTGCTGTGACACAAAAATCCTCAAACAGCTAGGAAATAGTAAGACCTCTAGTGACCAAAAAAACCAAGACAGTGCCTTTCTCATTTAAGTCAAAGGAGTAACTCACAGGAAAACCATTTATCTAAAGTGTATGTAGCTAAACAAAAACCAGAGCAAAATGCTTCCAACAGTTGTGCATCCAGCCACCTGAGTTGTGCTTTCATGCCCTTGAATGAAAACTCAATTTTGCTGCAAATTGAAATAAAATTATAATTCATGTAACCAGTATCTCTAATGTGCCATAACAAAAAAAAAATACCAATTCATTAGTGAACTACATCACTCGTCGTGTGTACCTGAATTAAAAATAATCATCTCGTTTAGCTAAGGTTCAGAAAACAAGGGTGGAAAAAAAAAAGGAAAGATAAAACCCCATTGCTCAATATCTAACTTCAGTTTGAGGCAGATAATGTGCATGTAGACCTGGCAATATTTGTGTGATAATTTGGTAGAAACAACCTGCTGGAATTAAATTCTCATCCTATTACCTTGCTATCATCGAAGACAGCAATATAACCTTATAAAAGTTACTCCCTCGATGTACATTGTTTCTTTATAGTAAAATGCCATGATTTATTATTTTTATATCCCATCCCTTGTTTTTTTTTCTCTGGAGGAATAGCTGATTAGTCTCACTTCAGGCAGTTTCAACCGGAAAGAGAAAAACAGCTAAAACAAGCTCAGAAAAAAAAACACTACAGGAGCTATTTTGCTCTCTCTGTAATTTGAAAGAGCTCTTCAGCCACTCTGCTGTTAAATTCCACTGGGTTCTGCTGGAAGAAAGAGAATGCTGCAGGCGAGGCACTGAGGAATTAACTTGGGGTATTTTTTTTTTTCAGCTGTCTCTGTCCTTTTTGCAAAGTATTTTTAGATTAAATCCTTGTTGTAGCCTAAAATAAATCTCGTCCTTGAGATACGTAACAGCAAATCTTATTTATTCTGTGTGGTGGTGAGAAGTCTGTTTCTCAGGCATCACAAAAAAGCAGGATTCCACTCCTATGGGAAGAGGAGTATTGAAGGTGATGCTACTGGAGAAAGGGTGTCTTCTTAGTGAGCACGTCTGATGTGTAGGTTAGTGTCTGCTCAGGAAAAGGAGATCTCAGGGCCAAGTGGACCTGAAGAGCTGCTGATCACACCACACACAGTTCATGGCCATGCTCTGAATGCCCCAGCTCCCCGTGGCTGCACCACGGAGGCACATTCCTGACACATCTTCCAGAAGAGACCTGGTGAGGGTGCTTTGAGATGGCAACCAAAGTGCAGTAAGGGGAGACAACCAGGAGGTGTGTTCCAACAAGGACACCACAAAACCACTGATGCAGATGTGCTGGTTTGGGTGGAGAGGTGCAGAATAACAACACGGGAAATGATTCTGTTGTTCAGATGTGATGAGGATGCTGTGGCACTGGCTGCTGATTTCAAGTGAAGTGATAGTTTCATACGACCAAAAAAACCCCAAAAAAGTGAAGCCTGCAAGGAAAATGTTACGTACCTTTGCAAGTTCCCTGGGTGAGGAATCAGACATCCTGTGGAAGAGAAGATGATCCGTGTTATTTCAACTGCTTCAGCAGAGCCCACTCAGGGAAACAAATAACAGCTAAACAGAACAAACCCAACTCTTCTTCCCCAAACCTCAAAATTAGGCAACAACTGTAGGGCTACAATCTTCATGCTATCTATCATAATTCACAATATCTATATTTATTATGGGCTTATTTTAATAATCTTTAGATGCACTAGAAGAACATTTTCCTTTCGAATTTAAGAGAACAGAAGAGTTTTAGACTACTCCGCTATCTATCATAATTCACACTATCTATATTTATTATTGGCTTATTTTAATAATCTTTAGACACACTAGAAGAATATTTTCCTTTCAAATTCAAGAGAACAGAAGAGTTTTAGACTACTCATATTTATGAAAGGAATTACATGATGTGATGTGCCAGCAGGAGACAGGATATGCCAGCCCAGGAGATCTTTTCCCACTTCTATTTCTCTCTCAGTGTTCCTGTGTTCCTACTTAGGAGACTGGTATAATAAAAGTGGTCCTCATAATATGCAATATATTTTTTCCACATTACTGTAATAGTGCCAAAAAGGATAACCAATGAATAATCATAATAAAATATATGTAAAGGGGATCACAAATCTCCCTGATGCAGAACAGGAAGAATTTATTTTCAAAGTGTTGCTAATGACTTTCTGCCTGTCCCTTTGAAAATTACTTTGAGCTTAGTACTATCCCTTGGAAATCCAATTCATAAATTCACAAGCAGCATGAAATTCCAGTAGGAAATAAACCACTTTTATTCAAACGTATTACAGCATGTTAATGCTCTTTCTTAGCACATAAAGTGCAGTAAACACCACGCTGAAATCCAGACAAGGAGGGACTGCCTCTGCTCTCATTTTCCTCCAAGTGCTTCTCTTCAGCACGCCCAACTGATCTGCTCTGTCTACAGGGTGAGAGAAAGTTGCTGAATTTCTAAATATTGCCACCAAACACATATCAGGACTCTGGAAATAACTCTTTGACTCCTTCTATCATATTCTCCATAGCTCTGCTGAATACCTTCTGCTCAGGGAAGATGGAAAAGGCTCCTCACACCACCCAGCATTGCCAATGTGGTTTTGGTTGGTTCAGGTCAAGAGCTGCTCAATCCTTTTTCCTCTTTTTTGAGGGAAATCAGTCAGTATACTTAGAGAATCATAAAGAGATGGAAGTAGGAGAAACAAAAAACCAAGAAGCTCAGAACTTCCTCAATAACTGATGGGAATGATGGGCCCTGAGGATGCCCAGGGCCTGGAAGCTCCTGTCCTGCATCTCAAGAGGCATGGGACCACTCAAGAAGGCTTCATGGGAAACCTCAAGTCTTGCTCTACTTCAGTTCTCTCCAAATGTTGAACACTAAAGGCAAGTGACCTCTGCTGAATGTCAAGACTTATACAACCTTCTCCAAGAATTAAGGAATTCATCCTTCTCCAAGAACTAAGGAAATCATCCCGACACAGCTCACTTCTAATTATAATTTAATGCTTTTTATTAGTTGTGTTAAGGGCCTGTAAAACAAAGGGCAACTTCATCGACTACCATCACTGAATTAGTGGAAAGACAAAGACTAAAAGAAAGGTGGAAATATTAAGAATTGGCTGATTTGGGATCAATGCTCAAGAATCTATATTTATCCATAAATGCTGTCTTGATATCTCCATAGCTGTATGATGTATCTCTGTTATCACTGTGTTGATTTATAAGGAAGGTTCTTAAAGCTGCCAACGCTTCCAAACAACCATTTTCACAGGTGAAAAAAAAAAGTTTTGCTGAGTTATAACCTTTCCTCTAACAATTTAAGGATCTAAGTTTATAGAGTAAATGAGGAATTTCAATTTGTGGCAGGGAGTGCATCTGTATCTCTTCCCTCTGGGATAACCTATAGCCAAACAGCTTCTTGAAAACACTATTTTTTATTAACAAAAGCATTGTACAGAAAATCTGTGTCAAAAAAAACCACCCTATATGAAGCTAAATCTCCCTTCAGACACCACTCCTGGGACCTGGGAAGGGTCAGGTCTTGAGGGTTTTTCTACAAGCCTCCATCAGCTGAGGCTCCAAAGCTGCCCTGACCCCAGCCCTGGACTTCTTTTGAGCTCATTTCTTTTGAGCTCCTTCCTTTTGAGCTGCAGGATCCCAGATTGGGTAAAACATGATTGTCACTCAGGAGACAAAAGAACCAAAACCTTCAGCATAAACCACACGAGCCCTTGCCTGCTGAGAAAGACCCTGGATGCTCCTATTCCAGCTCGATGGCAATAGATCAATTTTTTTTGTATTTTCCACTTTACTCTCTTAAAACTCCAGGAATTCAGTTATCATGATGAATAACAAACACTCTCCTGCACTTGACTAATGGCCTCTCTTAATAACTAGCTTGTACTTTGGTATTCTTGCACTGTAGCCTCAGAAGAGTTCAGTGCATTAATAAATATCAATTCCAGTTCTGTCATTTCAGGCTTAATGCAGCCGAAGCTGTCTTCAAATTTGAAAATCCACTCCTAAGACAATCACATGAATATCTCATTGTTTAAAATTAAACAGCTAAATTCTCCTTAAACATCTGAATGCAGTTCAGAGGAGTTCTTAAAAATACTACTTAAAAATACTAAGAAACTGCAACATTCATGGATATCAATGAGATCTGATGATATCTAACATCTTTAGAAATAAAAACTCTGGTTTATACCAAAATGTTACTTGTTAAGTGTCAGGTACCCACACCTGAATATCTTCTTCAGAGAACTCTGTATTTCATATCCAGAAATGTTTTCATTTCCTGGAATAGCTGTGTTTATTACTCCAATAAACTGAATTAGGAAACACAGTTATTGGTTTCCTAACCAGGCTGAATTAAGTTTCATTAAAAAATAAAATCTAAGATTCCTGTTTATACTTGACATAAAGGCACTTAAAATATTCAAACAACCATATTCTTTTTTTTTTCCACGTTCTTTTAATATGGAGATAAAGAAATTCCTTCCTGCATTAAACCTGGAGCTATTCTCAACATTTCAAATGGATTGAAATATCATAAATAAAACTTTTAATTAAAATATCTATCATATACTGTTGCTATACTTATTAGGTGTGTGATTTTTTTTTTTATATTTGCTGTAGATCACACTAAAAATGGTACAATGTCTGTATTAAGCTAGCAAGGTGTGGATTTAGTTGTAACTGCATGGATAATGCTCCTGTGGCTCCTGCTGAGGCATTATCGTACCACAACATCTGGCTGGGCTCTGGTGGGCATCATCTGATACCCTTCTGAAAGCTCTGCCATGACATGACCTACTGTAGAGGAAGGAACACAGGTACCTGGGAGCAAGGTGAATGGCTACAACATCAACACTGAATGCTTCAAAGCAGCTTCCCTGCTGCCCAAGAGGGTCAAAATACAACAGTGAGAAGAATCTGCAAAGTTCTTTTGTTCTCCTGTGTTCTTGACTTCACTACCAGGCTGCAGCCTGTAGACTCCCCATGCCCACATCCCTGAAGAGACCTTTTGGGAAACCCACCTGAGAGACCACTGATGTCCATCTTGCCAGGACTTGAGCCTATGACATGGATGGCTCCCACACATCTGGTCCTGTGGACAACAGGCCAGGCAGAAGCTGCATGATCAAGGGCAGCAACAAATCCTGAGCAGGGGTAAACCAGCTTGATGCAACTCCAACAGCTCATTGACCTTCGCTGGGTTCACCATGCCTTACCTGTAGGTCTTCAGTGCAGCCAAGCTGATGTAGAAACACTTTCTTGTTGGAAATCTCACAATAAGAGGGAGTTATACCGTTGACTGGAGTCTCCCTGTGACAGGACTTTGCTCCAACTGAATTTGGAAAGGGAAAGGCAACAGCTGCTGCTCTGGGATGTGTCTACCAGCACTTTGCTTGTCACACCCCCCACAGAGCTCTTCCAGATGTGTTTATTAATGAAGAATCACTGAGCCATGAGCTAATTCTTTTATCTACACTTTTGTCCCAGCAAACTGGTGTTTAATTGTCTGAATAAAAAGAAAATATATAAATAAATATATGTAAAATATATTTAACATTTTTATATATTTAAATATATAAAAAAATGTGGGTGGACACTGTAGCAAAGTGATTTGTATTGATTTTCCTCACTGAAACAGTTAAAAAATCCTGGTTATTTCCCCACAGGAGCCTGTTCAGTGTATTTCTAAAAACCACAGAGCTGCTTTGGACTGTGGGTGGGTTATTGTACACTAATATCCACTTGCTAGGTTTTCAAATGATAGATTATCTCCAACAAAAATAATTGTGGAATGAAGCTGAAAAGGTTCCCTAAGCTGAAAAGTTGCAGTTACCTCTAAATTTAATGGCAGGGTCTGTACAATTTTTTTTTTTTCC